>NW_015555896.1:0-19395 GCF_001515605.1 Sinocyclocheilus anshuiensis | reverse complement strand
TATATATATAAAACAATAAAAGACTATTATAGTAGTTATATTAAATATACAGTATTTAATTTTTTTTCTCAAACGCATCTGTGAAATAAAACCAGATTAAGGCATGTAAACATGCTACACAGCGCCATGATTTTTTGTACACTTTTCTTTTTTCTTCCATATTCAGCAATCTGTAATGATGTCAAACCTCTTTCGTGCGGCCTTTTGTCAATCATTCCTGCACCCTTCGAAGGGTGCCTTAATGTCAGGGTCTCGTTTGTCCACTACGTACAACCATTTCACCCCTTAACCTCCTTAATAGGGACCAAAACCCCCTATGGGTCAAACTTTAATGTTATGCAATCGTTTAGAAGCACAAGAAAATGACGAAAAACAGACCTACAACCAAATACACCTCTGAAAGCAGAGTGCTTGCTTTTTCATGTAGTAAAAAATGTGTGAAATTATTTGTAGGGGGCGCCACTTGCAGGAAATCCTACAAATTCTACTTATTGTACAAATACAAGATGCTTCGCACATCTAGATTCAATCACAGGGCCACCTCTGTCCTGTCTTTGTGTGTTTTCCGATCCGTTCAAGTACGAGTGCCTGTGCGGTTTAGCCGGTGTTTGTCGGCATGATTAGGCACTACGGTTTATATACGATGTATAGATTGACAAACACTGCTTGTATTAGACACCAGAGCTGCCTGTTTCAGTGAAATTTCACTTTATAACGTCACGTTTAAATGTCATACCGCTTCAGATTATTCCATGCAAAATGGGACTTTTTTTCCCCACTCACTGGTTTCTCACCTCAAAAGAATCACAGCCATTGAGAACCGCTCCTATAGAGTTGCCATAGTAACCGCTGATGAATCCTGCCATTTTACTGGCAAACCATCCACCATATTAGAAAAGCACAAGAGATATGCTCTATAATGTGGGTTCAACACTGTGTATCCATTCATTCTCTGCTAAACCGTGCTATGGATCTACTTACGAAAATCTGAGGTGAAGTTATCTAGATAGAGTCGCTTGTTGGACTTAGCAATGAAGCACCTTGCGCTACAGCTATTTCCCTGTATTATTTCTCTGAAAATAGTCTATGCATCTGTTCTATCAGTTCGAAGTGATCAACAGCCTTGGATTGTTTACATCGCGAACCGCAGCTGCAAACTTCGCTGTTGTTTTGTTTAACAGACTGAATCCTTTTATGTTCAGTGTTGTGATATCGAACACTAGGGTTCCGCCACAGGAAATGGCGTTAATGAATGTTGAATTGACTGCAGAGTGGAAAATAGAATCTGTAGCAAGAACATACTTTCATTTGGATGGTAGGATTTCAAATATTAAAGCTGTGTGTTGCTGTTTGTGAATAATGATATTACAGGATACAGTCGTGCGCATGTAGTACGAGGCAAAGCACACGCAGACACAAGTGCACACGGATCCCAATAACTCGACATGCACCCAAACAGCCTGTATATAAGAAGCAGTGCATGTTGGGAAAGATTCTTCTTTGTGCCAGCATGTATCTTTGATGTGATATTCAATTGTTGTCTTGATTTGTCTTTTATTTTGATATTTGGGTATTATTTTCTATTTTTGGAAGGCTTGTGAATATATAAATATGTATTACTGATGTGTAGTGGTACAGAGTTACTAGCATGAGAGATTTTTTTTATACAAAGATGTTTCTAATTTTCAGTTTTTTTCTAAATATGATCGTTCTTATCGGGGGTGGAGGTAAAACAGATGCCAGCCTTGGTTTGTTTCTACTTCCAATAAATGGTTAAAAAAATGCAATGTGTAATGGATTTTTTGTTGGATTCTGTTAAATACGGTTTATATTTTATTGACACATTATTTTTTAAAAAAAAAAAAAAAAAAAGTTTAAATTATTTTTTTTTTAAATGAGGAAGGTTCATCAAGGCAAAATTGTATTTTATTTGGCCTGACATGTACGTTTAAAATCTTTACATTTCAAATTGGTGTTTTTAAAGGAGGGAGAAATTCTTGGATTTTTCAAGCCAACATTAATTATGCATTTAAAGTGTGCCTAAAATTAGCATGCCGAACACAAAATGCCCAGGTGCTTTCACACCCGGCTCGTTGTTTCGGAACCTGGCGGGTTTCCCCTCTTAGCTCGGTTCGTTTGGGCATATGTGAACACGGCAATCGCGCTCGGATCCACACAATGAGCCTCTCGCTGACTCTCCAGTTACTCTTATCTGATTGGTCTGTGGGAGAGCACGTCTTAGCCATTCAAAATCAAAGCGCACTTTTTCATTTTATAATGCCGCCTTATTGCTCTTCTTCCTAGTAGGTGCATTTTAAAAATGTTTTCCCAATGAATCCTGGACTCCTGCTCAAAATGATAAATTAATATAAGGACAGCTACAAAAAAAAAAAAAAAGAGCTGTTGTCGTTCCATTCTGACGGATGACAGCCGTGACAGCTATGAGTGGAATCCCGGAAAATAAACGGTGGAACTTTGACCAATGAGACAACAGTTTACTCGCGCGTGACTTGTATTAACAAATAGGTCCGTTTAGAAACTTCGCCGTGTGAAAGCGAACCGCACCAAGAATAAAAAGCAACATTGTAATAATTTTAATCCCTGTTTCGGAACAAAGCAATTGATCTGCAGGTGTGAAAGCAGCCTTTAAAGTGATGTTGTAAGGCAACAAAGGCAAAAAAGCATTTCAGGAGGCAAAGGAACACCCACATTCAGACTCTGCGTAGGAAAGAGATCTTGAGGGACTCTGGGATTTCCAGCTGGGCCGCACTGACTTGTGGTGGAGGCAGATAAGGGAACGTGACGGGGAATACCCGTCTGACATCCATCAGAAGCTGCAGAGGTTGCCCCTCAGAACACCCCTTCAGCAGCCCCTGGGAAAGCCGCTGTCACTGCTGGACAAAAGCCTGCTATAATATTGTTTTAGAATCAAATGCTTTGCTCGTACCTGCAGCACTATACGGATGAAATTGAACGTTACTCTCTCCTCAAGGTCACTCTGCGGTGTATAGAGGCTTAAAATCTTCACCACCTGCAACACATTTAAAATGCAAATACAATTAGCATGCCAACAAAAAATTGTGTGTATATATAATTTATCATATATATTGAAGATGTATTGAAATTAAAATTGAAATTAAATTTCGTACATATACATACACACACCTATATATGTGTATATAATTAACATTTGAAATAATTTTACTATAATACATTTACATAATCATATATACACAAATTATACATAATTATATCCATATTATTTAATTATAATAATGTTAACGGAAAATAAATTTACAAATGTGTGTATTTAAAATAAATTAATTTAGGATAAAGGATAATTATTTGTAATTTGTTTTTTATATTTGTATATTGTATTTTCATGTAAGTATATTATATGATATGTTTTATATTATAATACATTATATATGTGTATAAACATATTATAATGAAAGTTATAAATCATATGTTATAAACTAAGATTTATAAAGACAAAATTTGATTCTAGTATCCAATTACGTTCAATATTATTGAATTCAAACATATTAAATTATATATATACAATTTATATAATGTTATATATAATTCTACACATAAACACACATAAAAAACATTTAATATAATTTAATAATAATACATTTACATATAAATTATACATACACAATTTATATATAATTTTATTTATATTTAATTTGTTGTTAACAGAAAGTAAAATTACAAATGTGTATATTTAAAATAAATTAATTGTAAATAAAATGTTAAATAAATTGTATTTTTCTACAAGCTGTGTATATTATATTATTATGTTTATAAATATACTATAATGAAGGTTATAAATTATATAATATATATTATAAACTAAGGTTTATCAAGACAAAACATTTATTCTAGTATACCAATATAATTATATTTGTAAGGTCCACGCACTTGGCCCAATGAAGGTTGAGACAATAGCCAGCGGTTATGACCAGTACTATGACTAGTCCCCCATAGTTAACGCAACTGAGTACAACTTAACTAAAGTCAAGCCGTTAGTCAGAAACCTAAAACCTCACCTGATGTGCACCATGCTCCATCTAACCTGAGATCTAGTATGCACTTAACCCTGGACGCAGATTTGCGGAAACATACGCCTTCACTTAATCTACTTGAGAAAATAATTCCAGAGTAAGTCAGAATAAATCAAATGTAATCATTTATTATCAGTCAGGTAAATATGTATTATGCCAATTACATAGCCAATTCAAAGATATCAAATTAATACAAGACATCAAATTCTCATAGACAAATCTAAGAGTAAGATGCATACCTGACTTTTAGAAAAATACATAGTGTGAAGTGTGTGGACACACTTCATACTACGGGCTTTCTGGCTACAGAATCGCCCTGACCCTTTTGCTGCAATCCTTTAAATACGCAACCAAGATAAAACATCCCCCAAATGGAGGCATGTACAAAACAATTGGAATTTGCATTGTGCATGGTGGTTTACACCTCAATGGGAACAGAAGGTAATTTGCATGGAATGACCCTCTACAGTAATCAAAGTATCTCTTAACTCTTAGGATCTGTACTATCTTTTAGTCTACTTTTGTAAGATTAAGACCATTGTACCACTCGCCCTGACACTATTCAAATGATACCAAACATGACTGTAAATCTTATTTGCATTCATATAGAACATTATACTACTGACCATTCTGAGTGAATCAAGTGGAGGGAGGATGGGTAAGGGGAAGGAAGGAGATGAAAAGGAACTGATGCATATGTGAGAGAGGTGTTTCCTGCACCACCCCTCTGTGGGGTGTCTCGAAGATGCCCGTGGAAGTTTGTATTACCAAGATAAAACATCCCCCAAATGGAGGCATGTACAAACAATTGGAATTTGCATTCAGACCTGGGTGGTTTACACCTCAATGGGAACAGAAGGTAATTTGCATGGAATGACCCTCTACAGTAATCACAGTATTTATTATCTTTTAGTCTACTTTTGTAAGATTAATACCATTGTACCACTCACCCTGAGACTATTCAAATGAAACCAAACATGACTGTAAATCTTATTTGCATTCATATAGAACATTATACTATTGACCATTCTGAGTGAATCAAGTGGAGGGAGGATGGGTAAGGGGAAGGAAGGAGATGAAAAGGCACTGATGCATATGTGAGAGAGGCGTTTCCTGCACCACCCCTCTGTGGGGTGTCTCGAAGATGCCCGTGTAAGTTTGTATTGTCTGTTTCTCAGGAGATCAAAGTATCTGAGTTTCTTTTATCCTTGCGTATTCAATATAATTAAATTCACACATTAAATTATATATACACAATTTATATAATGTAAAAAAAAGAAAACATTTAAAAATGAATTTTGTTTATAATAAAAAGAATATTTGTCAAGAAAAAATGTGATTTTATTTTGCCTGACATGTAACTTTTATAACAGGTGCGCCACCTGCTGGTTGGACAGTTCATTGCAGGCTTGGACCATGGCTTGTCCATCAGCTTCAGTCGTCTTGCTCATTTGAAGAAGCTGTGCTGCGTGTATGAGTGGCTCCAGCGCGGTCACAGCGCCCCCTGTCTGCAGCGAACGACTGCGCAGCCACTCCTCCAGTAAACTCACATTATACCTAGTCCAGGGGTAGGCAAGTTCGGTCCCTCTGCGGGCCTGCGGCTCTCTAGGACCGAACTTGCCTACCCCTGACCTAGACTACACAGATGTAACTATTCAGTTCAAGGCACTCAAGCAGATGTGTAAGTAACCGAAGCAAGAGCAGTTCTGACCTGATCTGCAGGCCGCGGTTCCAGCAGCACATGTCTTTGCGCAGCAGCAGGCTGTTGAGGGTGGAGGCGGCCAGCAGGTAGCCTACATGAGCTGATGGAAGGCTTGCTCCTGCAGGGCCGAGGGCAGATCCTGACGGGACAGGGCTGTGTGCAGCGCTGACAGTTCCCTCAGGACCGCTGACATAGTCGCTCCCTCCGTACTGGCTGGAGGTCGGGGGTCCGATCCCACACGCTTACGAACGGGCACTCAGCTTCACTGATGATCCAGCCAGACCAGGAATGCTCTCACTTTCAAGCATTGCTGGGACTAAAGTTAAGAGAAGGGTACACAAGCATATATGTTATATTTTATTATATGTATATAAATTAATTATAATGATATATATATAATGATATATAATGGTATATATCTATATTACAATCATGTATATATACACACGTGTATATAATTTACATTTAATTATAAATATAAAAATATATAAATTACAACAAATAAATAATAAATTACACAAATGACATAAAAATGTGTATATGTAATTTATTATATTATACATGTATCTACAATGTATTAATAATGTAATAAAAGTATACTACTATGTTATATTATTTATATAATATACAATTATTTTTATAGTTTGTTAATATTAAATGTATATGTATGTGTTTGTTTACGTATATTCAAATTATGTTCATATAATCAATTACATACACACAATTTATGTATATTATATATGTATATAAACATATTATTAATGAAAGTTATGAAATTAAATGTCAATTTTATGTTCAAATATATCATATTAGAATGATCATTTAGAGCTTTTTTTTGCAGAAAGTGACAATTGGTCAAAATAACAAATGTTTTCATTTGTTGTGATTGAAAATCAGGGTTATTCCACCAAATAATGATTTCTTAACTCTTCTGAAGTTAAACATTGGTATTGTGTTGTCTGAAAATGAATATAAACATGTCATCTTTTTTGTTATTTTGATCAATTGTCATTTCATGCTCTAAATGACATTTTTATTTAAAATTTAATTTAAATGTTTTTTTGTTTGTTTTTTTAAATGTCATCAACATGTTTACAGAATAAAACAAAAAATATGTTTTATTCAAACACATAGCTATAAATCATAAATCCAGAGAAAATTAGAATTTTCAATATACATATACTGTATATATATCAAGGTCATTGGCAGCTGTGTAAGAAAGGTCTTTGTGTCTGTATTACTGTACCGATGATGGGTTGCAGGCGACTCTCTGAGATGGACAGCAGCTGCTGATTGGCCTGAATACACAGATCACTGAGCACCCAGACAGAGTCCTGCACATCCGTCACCAGAGGAACCAGCTCCTCTGAGCCCCTCACGTCCTGCAGGAGAAGAGGCATATTTCGATTTGAAGTCATTTCTGCATAAGAACTAAAGAAACTGCTGACATTCAGTCGAGGAGAGTGCTGGTAGAGCAGGTCTTTGAGCAGGTAAGTGTTCTTCAGCCACACAGCCGTCACGTCCAGATCATTGCCGTGTTTCTACAACATGAATCACACAACAATTAATGTCTTAAAATCTACTCTATACACATCAAACATGTTTCCCAGATGCAGATTAAAATTAGTTCTGGCCTTTACGCATTCTTAAAGGGATAGTTCACCCAAAAAATTAAAACTAGCCCATGATTTACTCACCCTCAAGTGAGTATTCTAGGTCCTAGGTCTATATGACTTTATTCTTTCAGACAAAAACAATCAGAGTTATATTAAAAATGTCCTGGCTCTTTCTCAAAATTTATAATGGCAGTGAATGGGTGTCAGGATTTTTAAGCCCCAAAAACTGCATCCATCCATCATAAAGTATGCTCCATATGGTTCCAGGGGTTAATAAAGGCCTTCTGAAGTGAAGCGATGCGTTTGTGTATGAAAAGTATCCATATTTAAAACTTTATAAACCGTAATCTCACTGTCATACACACGTTCATGAGAGACTGACGTTCCAGCGGATGACGTAGGTGTAGCGTAAGCTCCGGTGAGAATATACAGCAAAGGGAAACCAGTCTCCTCTCGGCTCGGGGGAGAAGAATAGTTGAATAAATTATGTTATTTTTGTTTTCTTTGCACTCAAAAATAATTCTCGTAGCTTCACAAAACTGAAGTTGAGCCACTGATGTCACATGGACTGTTTTACCGATGTCCTTACTATGTTTCTGGACCTGGGAACATTACAGTTGTGTTGCTGTCTATGGAGGGTAAGAGAGCTCTCACATTTCATCAACAATATCTTAATTTGTGTTCTGAAGATGAACTAAAGTCTTACAGGTTTGGAACGACATGAGGGTGAGTAATTACTGACAGAATTTTCATTTTTGGGTGAACTATCCCTTTAGTTTTAAACCCTTTAAAATTGGCTCCATACACTTCCAGTTTCTTACTGTAATTCCCATTTTTGGGAATAAATTTACATTTACATTTAGTCATTTAGCAGACGCTGCTTGCGCCAACAGTTGTACATGGAAGCAGTTCCGGGCTGATGACGTATGAGGTCAGCGTTGCGCATGCGCCGATCAGAAGTGACGAACCCGGAAACGCAGCAGAGATCAAACCAAAACAATGGTCACTAATTAGAAGTACAAAACGAGGATTTGTAAAGAAGAATGTCGGAGGATTCCGATATAAGCCAAGAGGAGACTGGTTTTCCTTTGCTAAAGTAAGGAAGCTTTGCTTCCTTTGCTCCTCATAACAAACGTTGGTTTTCACGAGACTCACCGGCGCATGTGCAACGCTGACCTCATACGTCATGCTCCCGGAGCTGCTTCCGTGTACAACTGTTGGCGCAAGCTACATTAAATTGATTATTACGTTTTAAATATGGTTATTTTTCTTACAAAAACGTATCGATTCGCTACAGGAGGCCTTTGTTCACCACCCGGAGCCGTGTGAGACACTTTTTATGAAGGCCCTTGAAAGTACAAAGAACAATAAATGGTAAGTTCAAATGGAACCGGTACATTCATCTCAGGATCTCCAGGTGTATCTCTGTCTTGAGTTTCATCGTGAGATCTGATATCTCCTGCTCCCACTGCGCTCTCTGAGACAACAGCTGCCTCTCTAGGAACCTGAAAACGTACAATGTAATGCGTATGGAAGTTCATTTATGACTTCCAGAGTATCAATCTGATGTACGTGAGGTGAGCAGAAGGAACCTGACTTCTTGGCCACCCGTACAGCGTCATAAGCACATCTGAGATCCTCCCCCTTGATACTTTCAGCGGTGTCCTTCGCAATGCTCATATCCTCCATTACGATGTTCTGCAGGTAAGCATTCCTGTTTTTGTTATTACAGTTTTTATTTTGCATACAGTGAGAGACACACGTTTGGTTTCGATTGAAACACTAACCAGAGGTTGCTCATCTCTCCAGGGTCTCCTGTCGGTGGGCGACGTCACGCTGATCCTCCTGACCTCCTCAGGTGAAGGGAAGACGGGCGAGCTGGAGAACGGTGTGGTGACGGGTGAAGGAGGCTCCAAAGATGCAGTTGAATCTGTTCGTCTGTGTCCACGTGAACGCTGAACACCCACATATATTCACATGTATATTAATATTAAATACTTGTATATTAATATTTAACACTTAATAAAAGCAGTAAACTAATACAACATTATATAACACATAACAGATCATTAGCTACTACATTCAAATGTGTTTTTAATTAATATACAATGTCATATTTTAGATTTGTACATGTACAGGGCAGTGTTATTTTAGTGTCACTTAGATACTATTATAGTATCATTTATTTTTATATTTTCTGTTTTCAGTTCAATTTTAGTTAACCTTTTAGTCATTTTGCTATGTGGTTTTGTCATTTTTATTAATACTGTTTTTTTTTTACCATATTTGTATATAGTTTTCTATTACCGTTTATTTCAGTTTAGTGTGTGTGTGACTATAATAAGGAATAATTGTCATTAAAAATGTATATGCTAACTTTTTTGGATGTTGCATTCAAAATTCACACGGCTCAGAAATCTGAAGAGATATGTGATATGGAAACGTTGCCTTGAAAGATCATTTTCAGTAAAGATGTACCTCATTGGCTGTAAATAAGCTCATATCCCTCAGGTTGTCATATCTTTGCTCTAGGTCTTGTGAATTCTCTCAGTAAACTCTGGTATCTCCTCCTCTCTTTCATTAGTGTTTACTCGACTATGTTTATACTATTTTCATATTTATTGTGTCTTTAAATCCATTAAAATTAGTCAGCCATCTCATTCATTTCTTAAACAATACATGAGTTGAGATGGTGAAAATGACACTGTGGCAGACACATGATTCACCCTCCAGAGCTTTTTCCTGATCCTGTAAACCAATGGCCAGATCATCCCTCTCTTTCTCCAAAGAATCTCTCAACTCGGAGAGCTTGGATTTCCTAGAGTAAACAGGGAGTAAACAAACAAAACTAGCCCATGTCAATGGAACCAGCTGCCTTGCAAGAAAAGAAAGTTATTTAAGGAAAATAAAGTGGCTGATGTTAACCAAATTTAAAGGGGTCATATGATGCTTTTTTAAAGATCATTATCTCTTTGGGTTTGTGACTAGTCTTTGCAACTTCAGGGATCTTATCTATGCACAATCAGCTTGTAACACTCCAAAGAGAAAGGAAAACTTGAAATCGCATCATATGACCCCTTTAATATGTCACACATGGCTCACCTGTGTAAGCCGGAGGATCTCGTGAGCTCAGCTCTCCTCCTGTTTGTGAGTGAAGGCGCAGTATTTGCGTTATCCTGCAGCTGGATCTGGAGTTTGAGGAGGCTGGACCGCAGCTGTGAGCTTCTCGCTCGGCCTGAAGAGTCTCCCTCAGAGACGCACTTAGGGTTGGGTATCGAGAACCGGTTCCATTTTAGAACCATTTCCAATAATCGGGTAAGACATGTAATAATTCGATAAGACGTGCATTTCGATTCCGCTTAACGATTCCCGCGTTCGCATTTTAATGTGATTTTAAACTATTTAAGTGCAGGAAGGGAAAGAACTTGCACACTGTTTGCGTGCAGCGCACACATCTGAAGCGCGAGCACAGAGAACAGTGGTCCCGATGCAGATTCCCGACCTGTGTCCGTTCTCGAACTGTTCCGTGCATTTACACTAAGGTTGTTCCGGCCCAGAACTGACTTCTCTTTCACATTTATCGACCAGTATGCACGAAATACGTCAGTATATCATCATAAACACAGCCGTGTTTTTTTTTTTTGTCTTAAGTGAACGTAAATAGATGAGAAAGAAAACGCATGTGTAACAGTATTTTTAGATCGGTGTGTGTTCGGTGTTAAAGAGACAGCCGTCTAATAAACGTGCTGCCTATCATTAATTTGTTTACTTGTCTTTAACAATTTAATGTTTGACATTTATATTAGTCTAGTTGTTTTTTTCTGTGGTATTTTTTTTGATAAAACCATAGACATAAAACAGAATAAATATGTTTGACATCTAAATATTTGACTTAAAATTTGTTTAATGGCTTTTTTATCTAATTGGAATCGGAATTAGGAATCGATAAGAATCGGAATCGATAAGCAGAATCGGAACCGGAATCGATCAAATTCAAACGATACCAACCCGGACACACGAGTCACAATATACAACACTATTTAACAATTTAAATACTGCCAGTGTTGGAGGTAATGCATTACAAGTAACAGGAGTTACGTAATCAGATTACTTTTTGAAGTAACTAAAGTAAAGCATTACTTTTTGATTTACAAGAAAATACCTGAGTTAAGTTACTTTGTTTTTTCATTTATTGACTGACAGCTCTTCTGTCCCCATGTTGAGAGAAATCGGGAGTAAATGCAGAGGCGTTGTGTGCGCTGTGTAAACATGATAGTTACTGTAGTTCTATAGACTAAATCTCAACATGCATTTACTTATCTCACTTTCACAACAACAGATTCAGTATTCCTCAAAATGAATAAAAACAGTGAAATGCAAACCTGCAAAAATCAACTTTTGTTAAATAGCACAAATATCCGTTATGTATTTAATTCCATTTTATTAACCAGTGTCTTTGCTGCTGACCTTCGACAATCCAATTCAACCATACTAATAATCAAAAATTACTATATATAAAAATAACATTTGTGGGGTTTTTTTGTGTTTGTTTTTTGTTTTTTATTGCTTAAGAGTGTTGAACTTTCTTCTCCTGCGTCCTACTCCTCATGCAATCCAGAATGGCAGCACAATTAAAAGGTTTGAGTTGCACCCTCTACTGTACAGATGTGAATTTATATTTCCTTCAGCCTGAGGTTTATTCATTTCACTTTTGGTGTGAACGAGCCTTTTGGATTAAGGGAGTAACACAATATTGTAATGCATTACTAATGCATTCACTTTTCCCAACACTGAACATTACTTACATCATGACAAGTAGTTATCAAAAAAAAGGTGATATTTATTAAATAAAAAAATAATTTTATTGGGGAAAAAATCATTCTCTTAGGAAAATTAACCATGGTTTAGTACACATAAAACCACAAAAACATAGTTAAACCATGGTAGACACAAATTAACCGTGGTTTTGCTACACTAACCATAGTTTAACCAGGGTATGTAACGTAGTAAAACTGTGGTTATACAAAATGCACTTAATACGCCAAAAAAAAAAAAAAAAAAAAACATGGTTACACTTTTACTACAGTAAAACCATGGTTAATTTAAACCATTGTTAATTTTAATAAAGGGATTACAGAATTGTGAACATCCCAACTAAACACCGACGCTTTCACCTGTTGGTCTGCTCGGAGCTGCAGCTGCATGAGTTTGACTTCCATGCCTTTATTGAGTTCTCTGTATTTCTCCACCGACCGAGCCTCAGCACGCAGGCGCAACAGCTCTTTCCGCGCCGCTCACCTGCGCACGCAGCACTGCAGGAGCCCCACTGCAGCTCTGATGCATCTGAAACTGCACCGGGTCAGCCAGCCTCTCACCCGCGCCTGCAAGAACACCAACGCCCGCTCTGTGAGCATCTAGAGAGAGATTTATAAAACAAAGTGCACGGTAAAGTTATAATGTTTACATTAGACAACAACATTCATACATATGCACTCTGTAGGCTACTAATTTACTGATCGTAACGTAAAATGTCAAGCTGCCATAACCGAAAAGGTCACCTGTTATATCAAATACCTGTTAAGATTCAGTGATTTGAAGAGGATTTTTTAAGCTTAAAGTCTAGCAGATTGTGCCCTTATGTTAAATAGTTAACTTCAGCTAGCTTCATCTATTGTTTTCTATGACAAATGTACATCATGGAGAGCAAACTCTTCTTATGCTATTGGAAACAACACATGGACCGCGCACACACACACAAAAATACAGACCTAAACACTTGACACATGAAACACAACAAGGGTAACAATCAACTGATAATTTTAAAGTGAAACAAACTTATTCTGACAACACACAGTTAATGAACATGACAAAACAATATACATAAAACTAGCAAAAGGTGAACCATATTAATGATTTATGCCGGAGTGGATGATGGGAAAAGGGAAAATGCAACTGAACAACAAAGACTTTTAGCATAGACCTTATAGTACTCCGAAAACACACACACACACACACATTAGTCAACTGCTTCGCCTGATAGTTTGACTCTAAAACTCTGCATATTATAATAGAGATGCTGCATTGAGATGCATTACTTGAAAGTTAAGGCCCGTTCACACCAAGAATGATAACTATAAAGATAACGATATTAGCATCCACACCAGCGGACAATATCATCTGTTTATTCTAAGCACATGCACATCTGCTGTTTTAAATTCTCGAGCTCATGATAGAAGGATTGATTCTGATTGGCTGTCAATGTTTTTATTGTTCATCAGCTGGTAAAACACGTTCCTTAAAGTGATTCCAACAATATCGTTTCTCTGTGCCTTTATCGTTATAGCGGTGATGTGGACTCTGCTATTCTTTAATATTGAGAACGATTTTTAGAACTTGGCCTATATCTTTATCATTATCTTTATAGTTATCGTCCTTGGTATGAACAGGCCTTTAGAACTTCAAGATTGTAAAGTAAAGACTAGAATCAAGTAAATATTTGGCTATTTTTTTCAGGATTTAGGTGTACGGTCAAACATTCTGGGAAATGTACCTGTAACTTTATTTGTATTTTTGTAACTATACCCAGACACACATGAAGCACTTTACCTGTCTATAAATCCGACGAGCCTGAGTGCCTCTGATGAAAGCCTGGATTTTGATGGTGGCCTCTCTGATGGTAAGATAAAGCTGTCGCACAGCCAGCATGCGGTATGTTTTCTGGATGATTAAAGCTGCACGTGTGTAACGGAGGCTCCATGCCAACCTAATGGTTAGGTAACATTGAAGCGCGTACTTCAAATTAGAGTCACAAATATACAAAAACACCCATTAGAAAAAACTACTCAACCAGAATAGGACCTAAAAAGCATACAGTACATAGAGTGCTCACTAGGTAACACTCTAACCCACCCTTGGCCCAGGGTTCCTCTGATGTACCGCTGCAGGATGAAGGTGGCCCACCAGAGCCGCTGATAATGCCTATGCTGCAGCCATCCTCTCACCCAGCTTTGGATCAAAACTCCTGCCGCATGTAGCCGATCCCCTCTCAGCTTCTCCAGTACTGCAACCTGTCCGGCCCGGAAGAAGACCTTGGTCTTGCCAAAGCAGTACTGCTCTGGATCAGGGATGAGACCAGGAAGGGCACTCTGGCAGGAATAGCGCATATCATCTTTAGAAACAGAACCACGTAGCAGCACCCGATAACGAGTGTAAAATTCCTCGTATGTCCACCTGGAGTACAGAGTCAGGGATGGAAGAGGGAACTGAATTGAGAGACCTATAGAAGAGTACTTGCCTGGAGGGGTAGCCTGCGGCACTGATTCGGATGGTCTCCAAGACTCCACATGCTCGCAATTGCTGCACTGCTCGCTTGGGATCAAATCTGATATAGAGAGACGAGAAAAGGTTACTCAAACTCAAATAGACATGAACACAAATTACATTTTATTTATTCTCTTACAGAAATGTTTTTTTGAGGTTATTGGACTTTATGCAGTGGACATAATGCAGTGTGGTGCTGTTCAAGGTGTCCATCAAAAGTTGCAGGGATTGACGAAACTAGACACACAAAGAGAATATGTAAGAAAAGGTAGAAATGTAAGACCTTAAGAGTCAAAGAATACCTTAATGCTGGCTGCACACTAGACAATTTTAAGGCCGAATTTAAGCCCAATCGGGGGCTGTGGCCCGATTTGAGGCTTGTCGCAAACTATTTTTTGTCCAAAAAATCCTCTATTGTGTGGTGTCATTACGTGATTACGTGACTCTGACGTGATACCCGTGATAGCCAATGAGAGCGAGCAAGCATCACTTAACGGATGTTGCGTGCTTCTATAGCTGAAACTTGTCAGCCACAAACATGCCACGAAAGCAGAATACATCACCCATATTCTTTTTTATACTTTGTTTTTCACTGTGAAACTGAACTGTGAAATTGTTCCTACAATCGACAAGTGTGTGGTCTCGCGATGTGGTCGAATCGTCTAGTGTGCACGTTCAGAGGATTATAAGGCTAAAAATCAGTTGAAACTGTCTTCATGTCTGTGGTCTCCCATGGTTTTAAAATCGTTTAGGATTTGAAAATCGTCTAGTGTGCAGCCAGCATTAGATGGACGTGAGCATGACTGGTTAATCAAGAGTTTTCTTTAGACAGGAACCAGGACAAGCAGCTCACCTGAAAGCCCACAGTTAATTTGTGCTCTCTGTGAGCTCTCTTCCCTGAACGTATGCTCCCGTTTGCAAGAGAGGAGTTGGGGAGGGATCCACCTGCTGACTCCGTCTGAAACAACTCAGCAACTAGTTCTGACTGTGAAGGGTACAAACAGTCGTGAGGAGGCAGAGTGAGTACAAAGCTACATTTTTCAACATTTGATTTCTAAATTGCCAAAAATGTCCAGATTTTGGCTGTTTTCGTATTTTTTGGAGATAATAGGCATGTTCAAATTAAAGTATCACTGCACAGACCGAGTGGTGTATGACATCAAAGTACCGAGAGAGTGATTCGAAAGCATAAGGAGCCGTCTGCTCTCTAATCGCTCAGTCGAACACACCTTATGACTAAAAAGTAGTTTGACCAATAGTGTGCAGGAATTGTACAATAATCTACCCATTGCAGTGTTCGAGAAGGAATTGGAATGTCAATAGGAAAAAACAGACATTTTAGGCAATTTAGAAATCCCAGCCAGTACATGTCCAGGAAAAAGAGGACGTATGGTCACCCTACTAGGGTGGAGCAACCCTTCAAGGACTAAGTCACTCTTCACTAGACAGAAGATGTTAGACACCTATGTACACCAAGTCCCAATATCTGGAAACTTACCCTGTTGAACTGCTGTTGGAGTTTCTCGTTTGCGTAGTTAATACAGAATTGCTCAAAACTATTCCTGTCAAAAGTCTCAAACCTATAAATGATCAAAGAAGAGATTGACCAAACAATCCTTCATGTACATTTTTCTTTTGTTACATACAAAATAACTCTTACCCACAGATGTCAAGAACTCCTATGAAAGATTTGGGCTGTTCCCGGTGCGCTCTTAAGGATGAGTTGAGCCTCTGCACTGTCCAAGTGAACAGTTGCTCATACACATGCTTAGCCAGAGCATCCCTTGCTTCATTAGCCTGCTGACCTGTCATGGGCTTCACAAGCATATCCCCTCTCACTGCCAACCGCCTGTGGCATAGCCATTGGGCCATCTGAGCACCTTCCACCCCTAAAAGCTTGGCAAAGATGGCCAAGGAACGGTCGTTGGCTTGCCAGTATGATGAATAAGAAATGGTGTCCGTATTAGCACATGCTACTTGTTAACAAATTAGCACTGCTCCTGTTCTTCATCTATACAGACATCAAATCTAACTCAGAAATGTGCAAAATAATAGGAAGTGGTGCTTGTACATCAATGTAGCTGCGGTCCCCACCACGGCCACTGGCTTGTATGTTGATATTCCCCAGATGAAGAATAGCTGCCAGTATACGAAATATCTCCATCTGCTGGTCAGGTTGCACTCATGCAGGGGTGAACCACAAGTTTTGCAAAAAGTGTGTTGTGTTGTTTTGGAGGAATATATGGATGTTTTTTAGCTTACCGAGAACAGTAAAGGCATTTCTTGTCCGCTCTAGCTCAACCACATCATCTGTGCCAGAAATGTGCACATCTTGTCCTTGGTTGGTGTAATGAAAGTTCTCTGTAGAATCTAGCGAGATGCAGTAGTGCATGGTGTAACTGAACAAAAATGTCCAACACAAATAAACATGTTTTCAGGACATAGGTTTAGGCTTTACCAAGTTTGAGTGTCCTCAGCTCTGGCAAATCCCTGGAAGCACAAAGCTGGTAGAAGATGTGGTAGTTTCTCTCTTGAGCTGCCTGTTTGTGTTATGAAACAAAATTCATCTCAATAACAGAACTTGGTCATTGAACGTCCAAATCCTATCTCAATATACTTTCCAAAACGACTGCTGTTGTTGTTTCTGGTTGTTTTTGCATTACCAATTGCCTGCAAGGCTTAAAATGTCGCAAACAGCCTCCTCCTACTTTACCAAAAAGGTCAGAAATCAAGTTTCAGTACCTCCATGATGGGATTTGATGCCAGCACGTTCTCCTCCACACTGGTCTGCTGGGCCGCACCACCCACGACAGCAAAGTAACGCATGATGAACTTAGCAGATACAGTTTTACCTGAGCCTGATTCTCCACTGATTATGATGGATTGGTTTTTCTCCTCTGTTATAATGATAAACCCATATGTTTTAGTTAAAGTAATGTAATACAGATTCAGAATGAATTTCTCTGCTGTGTACTATCATAGTAGAGTGTTGGTAACACTGTGGTACTTTGATATTTAAATATTATTTAAATGGCTCTCCAAGTAATTCACAGAATACCTTGGTATTACCATGGTACATGTCCAAAAACATGATACTATTTTGTAAGTGAACTGATCTTGTTATTTGCTTGTTCTTGACCTGATCATATGCCTCTTCGGTATGCCTCTTCAGCCACAGAAAAAATGTGTGGCTCCATATCAGCCATGTCCTGGCCGCTGTAAGCGTCGATCACTTCCTCTCCATAAATGGGCAACTGTTCATATGGATTTAACGCCACCAACACAATCCCTATTAAATATTAATAATTATAATATTATAATGAAATGAATCTACTTAAAGAATATGCCTTTTTTTTGTGCATAATTTACTTTTTTTTTTTTTTAAACAGTGCTTGGTAAACATTCTTTACAGTAGCCAATATAACAATGAGTGATGTTATTTGAATTTTTGTGTTTTGAACTTTACACCCAGTAAAATAGAGGTGATTGGGCAATGGCTGTAAAAACTTGCTACTGTTTTCTGTTGATTTTAACTCACGGCAGTAAGTGTAAATGCTACTGTAGTCCAGAAAGCGCACACGCAAATTGTGACGTACCACTGGCTCGTGGAGGAAGGTTAGAGCTGTGAGGTCATTCTCTCCCTCCAAAATATCAGGGTTACCTAGAGGAGGAAGACCCACTGGAGGCAACACTGGATACTCCATCTCCTTGTTTAAAAATAATAAAATAGCATATAAATGGTTTGTACCTATATAAATAAAATAAGATGCATTTTGTAGTAAGCGAACAGCTATACGACTGAAAATGATGAAAAACATTTTGTCTTTATAAAGTTTTGAACAGTTTGATTTGTGGTTAGTGCGACAGGTTCTTTCTTAAAGGCTCATGGTTTCAAATCAGAATCATATGTGTGTAAGTGTTGTACCCTGCCAGCAGTGAGTTGGATTCGTATGTGCTGGTCTCCAGACACCCACACAGCTTCTGGGTCTAGCACCCACACACATGCCCCCTGAGAGACAACAAAAACAGTAACTATATTCATACTGATCATAATCAACAGTATGTGCCAAGTCCAAAGTTTTTTGTATTTGATCCTGATCTCTTGCTAAATTTGTAATTGATATTACTCAAAACACTCAAATGTCAAGTGTACTGGCACATCATTCAACTGGATTTCAAAAACAGTTCAGGAATGAATTGGTACAATGTGCTTCCTGTACCTAAACTAGCTATTTGAGATCTTCAGGACTACTAGAAAGTCCATTGCAGGTGTGTTGGAGATAAACTGTGCATGAAGATGGCCTTATAGGAGCAAGACTGGACATTGCATTCTACAGACTTGATTATGATTATGTCTCAAGATATGGATACCAAGGAAATGTATTCAATATTTTGTATGTTACACAACCGGCTCATGTGCCTGAGTGATTGCCTGTCCCACCCCAGTGACACTCTTTCTCCTCCATCAGCATAAATACACTCACTGCACCATTAAACATTAACACCAGCCAGTCTCCTCTGACAGTGAAAATAATACAGATGCACAAGCACAACACTAAACAAAATCAAACTCTATCTATCTATCTATCTATCTATCTATCTATCTATCCATCCATCCATCCATCCATCTATCTATCTACGCACACTAAACAAAATCAAACTATCTATCTATCTATCTATCTATCTA
>NW_015555895.1:402-874 GCF_001515605.1 Sinocyclocheilus anshuiensis | reverse complement strand
GAGCCTTATCTAAATTCCCACACTGACGCAGCAGTGCCCGCTCCCACAGGAGTTTTTTTCATATTTACCCACTGCCACTGCAGCTCCCACAGGAGCCTTACCTAATTCCCACACTGCCGCTGCAGTTCCCGCTCCCACAGGAGCCTTACCTAATTCCAACACTGCCGCAGCAGTGCCCGCTCCCGCCTTACCTAATTCCCACACTGCCGCAGCAGTGCCCGCTCCCGCAGGAGCCTTTGACTGTATCTTACACTGCCGAGCAGTTCCCGTTCCCGTGGGAGCCTTTGTCTGTATTTTACACAGCAGTGCTCGCTTCCGCAGGAGCCTTTTCTGTATTTCCCCACTGCCGCAGCAGTTCCCGCTCCCGCAGGAGCCTTTCCCATATTTCCCCACAGGAGCAGTGCCCACTCCCGCAGGAGCCTTTTCTGTATTTCCCCACAGCTGCAGCAGTTCCCGCTCCCGCAGGAGCCTT
>NW_015555895.1:0-358 GCF_001515605.1 Sinocyclocheilus anshuiensis | reverse complement strand
TTACCACAGCCGCAGCAGTGCCTGCTCCCGCAGGAGCCTTTTCTGTATTTCCCTACTGCCGCAGCAGTTCCCGCTTCCACAGGAGTCTTACTTAAATTCCCACACTGCCGCAGCAGTGCCCACTCCCGCAGGAGCCTTACCTAAATTCCCACACTGCCGCAGCAGTGCCCGCTCCCGCAGGAGCTCTTCCGTATGTCCCCACTGCCGCAGCAGTTCCCACTCCCGCAGGAGCTCTTCCATATTTCCCCACTGCCACCACAGTCCCCGCTCCCGCAGCAGCTTTTCCATATTTCCCCACTGCCGAAGCAGTTCTCGCTCCTGCAGGAGCCTTACCTAAATTCCCATTCTGCCGCAGCAG
>NW_015555894.1:113843-124933 GCF_001515605.1 Sinocyclocheilus anshuiensis | reverse complement strand
TCTATTTTAATTCTACTTTATCTATATTTATCTTCTTTTTTGTTATTTTTTATAAAAAATGGTTAAGGCTCACTTTACATCATTTGCCATAGCCCTTTGCACGGCTGGTGTGAAAAACCTGCTTTTTTCAGAGTTAGAAAGCTGAAAAAGCAGAGGTATTTCCTGTAGACATTGAGAAGGGCTATAGCCCTTCTCAATGTCTGCATTAAATACCTCTGTTTTGATTAATGCTATATTGATACAGTAAGCTTTAATTCCAACGCGATCTTAAGTTGAATCATATAAACATAAACTACTGTTTACATTCACTACAGAACTCGGATGAAAGTTAAACTGAAACTCGGTATGGTAAACAAGTCAAATAAGATGTCTAAATTGATCTCTGTAGATTTATTATATACAGTGGTTTGCATTAAACTGTAAGCCCTCACACTACAAATAGAAGAAAATCATATATGGAAACATTATCTTGCGGCAGCTGTTGATACCCAGCCACTTGTCTGTACGGATTAAGTTTCATTCATTCATTTATTTGATCGCTTGCGTCCTTGTTCGGCATCTCTTAATAGTAAGAATCTTCAGCTTGGTTCAAGTCAAGGTATTTATTTGCATAGCATCCACAATACACATCGTTTCAATGTACATACTGACATTGCATCTTATTGTCAGGAGACATACGGCAAATATAGATTATGGCCACCCATACATGTCTTCAGAATGTTTCCAAAAACATTGCATATAATTGCTGGTTTAAGACCCGTGTTAGAACATTGTATTTTGCTTATTTAGTCATAAAATGTTGATTTGATATGCTCAAAATATGACCACATGTGCTCTATTATTCTAAAGCCACTTTGAAACTCTCCTGTTATTTTATTTTTTATTTTAATATAGGCTACGTTATGAACATAAAATTTCAAACATACTGAAGTACTTTAGCCAGGGAGCGAAGGCAGAGCGGTGTTTCTGGTATCAGTGAGAGCGGAGTGGAGCGGGAGCGGGAAATTGTGAACCCGGAGCGGAGTGATTATTAAATGCTCGGAGCGCAGAGGGGAAATTGTTGCCGCTCCACTCCGCTCACATACTCTGGTTGCAAGTAAGAACACTACTGACTGTCAGCGGAGTAATACTTAAATATTTGTTCCAATAATTAAGAAAACTGTTTCGAGGGAACATTTACAGTTCATCTTGATTTTGATTAATCTATATTTAGTTTATGTATATATGTTGAAAAAAAATTTTTTTAACGTGGACTAAATATTGAAAAGTTATCTACAGAAATATTCAATAATTCAATTCACTTTTTATTGTGTTTGGTTAATAAAAGGTGGTCTAGGAGTTCGATTTACTAATAATTTGATTAGCCTTGTTCAACAATTTGTAGTACTTGTGGAGTGCAAAGGGCCTCGGACTCCCTGGGCAGCAGAAGGGGAACCACATCTGCCCTTTGTTTCATAAATGCCCACACCATAGACTCTTTCAAGCCTTTCCTCAGCTGCTTGACCTGGCGTTGTGTCCGTTCAACTACCTAATTTAACAAAATGAATTAAATTAGATCCTTCTTATTAAAAAAAATAAAATAAAAAATAAAATATAATCTTATTATATATAATGTCTACTAGTAAACAACTCATTACTTACAGCATGAAATAACAGACTCTCATACAACCATCTTTGGTTGTTTGATGTGACTCCTGGAAGGTCCCAGGAGAGTGCCAGGTCAAGTACAGCTCTTTTGTCTTCCTCTGTTAATTATTTTGTGCCTTCAAGCTAACATACAAATGTAAGGTTAATACAGACACATAAATAAATTTGTAACCATGTCTGTCATGTAACAGTAACAATTGATTATGCACAGTTATAGTACTTCCTGGTTTAGATAAGCCAGCTCAGTCATTCCCGGTCTACTGTCAAAATCACCTGTGCTAAAAGGGGAGAGCGCCCTTTGCTCGGTTTCTCCATGCAACCCATTCACAATTTGAAGAAAGCCTTTGTTTGTGTCAGAGGACCAAAAGCCAACGTATACCGTTTCAGGAATGACAAACGCAAAATGTAAAAGATGCAAGTGAATACACTCAATTGTCATTGCTATGATTGACAGTGATAACTACAGCAACGGATGGAACAAAACATCTGACAAGCCGATGTCAAAATAAATCTGTCATTCAGAGTAAATTCAGAGTAATAAAACTACAGCAGCAACAAGTCTGTGTTGGCTGAATGCATTTAGCAGCTTTTATAGATAAAGATAAAACTTACAAAATGTAGTTTTTAAATTAAATATGAAAATATTTTGAAATATTTATTTTTCAAATTTCATTGTTATACCATTAATAATAAATTTGTATTTAACTAGTAGTAAAATTGGTTATTATAGTCATTTTATAATAAATCCAAAAGCAAGATGTGAAAACAAGTGGAAAAGGCCACAAAGCTAATGAGTGATCCTACTTGTTATAACGGTAATTTCATGCAATTTTCATCTTAAGTCTTTGTTTTCCATCATGAGACACATTTTGGCACATTTATTTCCATGTCATCTTCATGAATGAAAAGTGAATCTTTAAAGTGAATTTTAATGCACAGCTGTAGAGTTGAGAAATAAAAGCTTTAAAATGTAAGTGCATTTTAAAAAAATGTGTTCATGACAATGAAGGAAAGTTCACATCACAATGTCGTTTACAAGATAACGTCGCCAGCTAGCGAACGTTAGCTTAAACGGTTAAGATAGTGTTTAGTTGTCAGCATTTAAATGTACAATTAGATGTCTAGGTACTCTCCTGGGTTTACCAGGCTCGGCATAGAAAATTATTTGTTGTTAAATAACATGAAACTGTTACTGCCGCTTTCATCATTTATAGTGTTTACATTTTGTTTCTTAGGTTCTGACAAGAATGAGACAGGAAGTTTCCACAACATCAGATGACGTTTCACTGGAAGTTAACGAGCTGGCTTAGCTTTATGCGGAAGTCACAAAGAACGCTCCGTGAATATTGTCAATTCTTATTACACAGCTCTTTAAAGAACTCTGTTCTCATTGGTCAATAATGCATTCCAGTCTGATGTCTACAAAAATCACAACCAGTAATCACATCAGACAATAATCCCCTTCTGAGAGACAGCAGCAGCTACCCTTTGCTTTAGGGTCTTTATTACCCTTTATTTTTTTTGCGATTCTTATTCTGCAATAACCTTTTAGTTGTACTGTAATCCTTACTTACCAACTGAATAGTAGAGCGGATGTCAAGGTCAGGGCAATCTTCAGCTGTAATTATTACAGACTCTGGTGTTCCATCAAATAGCATGTGAATAATGGCAGGGCTCAGACCTGACACACATGGTCCACTATGGAGAAAAGAATGGCCCATCATCTTGCCTAAAAAAAACTTTTAAAAATGTTTAAAAAAAATATTAGTATTATTTGTTATTATTATTAGTAATATTAGTCGAATTTAAAATAAAAATCCACATTTTAGGTGTGCATCAGGCAGCCTTATCAGTGGTGAACGAAATGTGACAACAATGCAAGTGTCATTGCATTTTAATGCTTTTGTTAGCCTATCCAGTTGAACCCACTAGATGCGGCGCTGCTACGTTGTTCATTCAAGATATTGCAGAAAAAGAGAACATCAATGCAGAGATGTTGTTTATGTCAAAACCGAAACCAAGCTGATCACACAGAACGCATATTTATCACATTTTCTAGAGGGACATCTATCAGCGTTGCACTCTCGTCTCGCACAAGAGAGCCGCATGTTTAGAAAGCCATGTAAAATTAATGTACTGACAAAGGTTAAGTACAAGTTAAGTTGCAATAAAAGTCAACCCTTACCATAGGGAGTCGGCGATGAGACAGGAACAGGTGGCATTATTTTGGATAACACCCTCTAGGAACTGCAAATATGAAAGGCAGACATTAGTGATGCACCGACAAAGGTAAGTATACGTTAAGTTGCAATAAAAGTCAACCCTTACCATAGGGCGTTTGTAAAAAAGGAAATTCAGCTTGTTCTTTGTCTTTTGCTTCTGAATGCCCGGAATGTTCTCGATGGCCTCCCAAGCTCCTGGCACCTTTGTAGGTACTTTTTGTACGCCTGCGCATGGCTCAAGTGGGGGTTTTCCATTGCAAGTTGAATTTCTTCCAGCGACCAATGTGTATTAAGGTTAGTGGGTACAATTTTTGTCTCCACCCAGTTAACGATTTGGTCAGCTTCTTCCTCCTGGACTTCTGGGTCTGACCTTTGCGGAGAGGGTGCCCTTTTTGGAGCCTCCTGTGTCGCTGGTTTAGGCGGCGGTTTAGGCTGCTGTCGGGGCATTTTGTGTGGTACCGTTTCATGAAGTCTTTTAACAGAAGGTGAGTGCAGCAGTATTAAAGGAGATAGAATCTTCATTCTTTGCAGCTCGTTCTGGCTTAGGGGCATCTCACCCACGAGAGCACCAAGCTGTGCAAAGGACACATAATCTCCATTCTGGATGAGCCCAAGACAGCTGATGAAGGTTAATGTCTGAAGACGTTGTTCTCTTTCCAGTGTCTTAGGCAGGCGCTGGAGGACCACGCTCATCCATGGCATTCTGCTCTCCCTGTATCTCTGGATGTTTGATGAATAGCACAGGGACCGCCGCTCAATCTCAACGAACACATCGCCGATAACGGCAGCGGCGTCAGCTGCAGGGGACGGTGCCTCGCCGTCGTTGAGCAGTTGAATGTAGTCCTTTTTGTTCCACTTGGCTTTTGGATGGCGTTTCTCATCCCAGTATGTTATGCACGGGAAGTATTTGTACTGCCGCATACCCTCCAACAAACACTGGGAGACATCATGCCCCACGGATTGTGCCAATTCAACCGCCCTCCTGAAAGTCAAAGGATGATTGAAAGCTTTCCTTTCTGACAGTTCTTTGCAAAACTGCTGCTTGGTCCTGGATCCAACTAGTTTTGCCATGAATGGAGGAGTCTGGTCTTTGAGCGCTTGCATATTTATTCTGTCATTCCTTTCATGAAGGTCTGCCAAGAGCACTTTAAGAAGGTCCTCACCCACCACTGCCGGGGACGCCTGCAAAGTGTCAGTCAGAGGAAATATCTTCTCAATCCTCTGTATTTGAATGGGATCACTGATCCATAGTTTAAGTGGCGGCGGAGACTCGCCAACGCTTGCGCTTCCCACAGGTGACAGGCCCAGGAAGCCTCTTTGCTTTGTCAGGCTGTTGGCATCACTTGAGTTTGTCCCCAGGCTGACGGAGTACGGTGCAGACTGAGGACATAGGACCTTTCCGTAGAATAGCTCCTCGAGTGCCATTTCGCACTGTAGAGAGGTCCAACTTTGGGTGAACCCACCTTTTCCCCGATTTTTGCTGAAAAGTGACTGAAGGGTGTCAGTCAGGTGGCTCGCAACCGGCCTCACCACGTGCCGAAGGCCCAGCTGGTGTTCATTGTCCCGAAATGGGATGAGCAAGGGGGTCTCCTCAAGGAGGTGTTGCATTGCTGCTGTGCAGAAGAACTCATTCGCTCTGAGTGTGAATGGAAATGTATCTTCTAACAGTAAAACTGCCTCTATCCGTGCGTGGGTCCGGCAGGAGGTCTTTCTTGCCAAGTCATCCATATGAGTGATGTATGAATTGGCTCTCTGGAGCAACATCCTCTCATGTTGCTTGTTGTGCAGACCGCACATTACAATGACCCTGGTGACTGGGTGCCTGATCAATGGCATGTGCACATGCGGGGTGTTTGCATAAATTTGTACAAACGTCAGCTCGGAGTAGGGTTGTTCCCCCTGGAAAACCCGCACAAGCTCCCTGTCTAGTGTCATTGGATGCTGATCCAAATTGGACTGATAATTTGCTGCTTCTGGCATTGCATAGGAAGTGTAAATGGTGCCTCTGTGGCCCACCACCTCCTGAAGCCCATAGCGGGACCACAGGAGGTCTACTCTGGGGTCCTTGGAAGTTAGGGTGCAAGCGGCATGGCATGTTATTGCCTTAATGCCATCCTTTTTGACCAGCGAGACAAGGTCAAGGCCCTTCTCGTCTTTTTGGCCAAATTTGCTCAGGAAGAGCATGATTCTCTGAGTGGTGTCTCGGTCCACCTGTTCTATGGCATGCATCAGTGTTTCCATAATGAAGGCCTGGTCTTGTCCCAAAACGTTGATTCGGCCAAGCTGGTTAATATTGGTTTTAAAGACTGTGGGGCGTTTCATGTCTTCAGGCGATAATGTTTTGAGGTTCAATGCGAACACATCAAGAATCTGGTTAATCACTTGGGCAGCGTTCGCTCTCGCTGCCACCTCAGTGTTAAACGCCGGATGTGGGTGTGTAATGTCTGCGGTGATAACACAGATGTTGAGCAAGAAGCCACCATCAGCAAAGGCCAAGGTGTGGCCGAAGGTTTTCCGGTAGGCTGAAATCCCAACAGCGGAACACTTTTTCAGTGGCAGGTGTTTCTTTAGTGAATGCCAGTGATTTTGTAGATTTACCCCAACGACCTTGCCCACCATCAGGTAATGTATACTACAAGTAAGTGCATTGAGGTTCCCGACGGACTACCTTGAATAGTGATGTAAAATTCCTAACTTGATTCGCGTTGTTCACAAGCTTGTAGGGGTGAAACGGATCGTAGTTGATCGTTTGCACTTGTTTCTAAGTCTTGCCGATTTAAACATTCAAGCGTTTTAAACCAATTGCGCGCATTCGGAGCTTGCGCGCACTCATTCAAAGCGTGCACAGAGAGCGGCGTTTCAGACAATGCGCGTACACAGAATTGATTCCTCTTTCGCGTATCCATGCTTCTGAATGAACACATACACACAAAATTCTCAAAATAATTGTCTCTGCAAGTATTCTCGTAAACACAGTCGGTTATGTCTTAAGTGAACGTATACAGTGGAGAAAGAAATTTCCTGTGCATTATTATATTATATAGATCCGTGCATTCGGTCTTAAAGGGGCAGCAGCCTTTAAATATCTGGTGTTCCATTAGTGCCACCTGCTGTCAGAGTGACATTTGCATCTCATTCACAAAGCTAAAATCAAACCATTCTGTTTTTGCTTCAAATTTTTACATTATACAATCCAAATAACATGTATTTAGCATCTTTTTTGGATAGTAATTCAAATGGTTGCCTCTGATTTTAAATAGAGCACAGACAAAGCCTTTGTTTATATGAAGAGATTTCTTTGTTGTATAATTTGTTATTTGATTTGGGATTTGTTTTAAAATTTCAATTTAGTTTTATTATTTAACATTTCAATTTCAATATGCAGCATTTTGTCTGAGAAATAATAAAAGGACAACTTTTCATTTATAATTTGTCTTAAATCTCATTTTGTAAAAAAATAAATATATAAATAAATTGTATGCTGTAATCTGTATTGTGAATTTTATCGCATCGTAAGTTTATTGAATCGTTACATCACGATATGCTACTAGTTTTTTGCTGATCATGCTAATTTGTCCACAGTAAAGTTCAGCCGATGTCTTTTTTATTCGGGCTAGTTAAATTCATTTTGGGCTACCAAAACCTGAAGAATGCCTGCCCGGGATTTTGAAATTTTGAAATTTTGCGAGCCCTGTGAAATTATGCTTTTTAAAAAATATTGATAATATTTAAGTACAAAATTCAAATTTATTTTTTCAGCCATTTTGACAGCCTTAGTAGACAGCAAGAAGTTAATACTAATAAATGAAATGTCTTCTAACAGACGAATTTCTCAACTCAAATTTGAACGCTCACCTGCAATCACAAACATTTCACTTTCCAAAAGGAACTGGGAGGTTGATGGGACCAAGTGGTCCTCCTCTCCATCAAACAGTCTTGTGATCACCGTGTTCCCTGCATAGAAGAAGCTAAGGTTAACTTGGTTACCACCCCCCCAGCACATTAAGATGTAATCAAATAAGCAGGATGTGAAAGAAAAAAAAAGGGGAAAAAAAATAAATGAAGAGGATGCAATGAAGCAATAAATTAGGATGCAATGAAGAGGGTTTGCCCATTCATTTCTTTTTTGCTTGTAAAATGAAATTAGGGTTTTCTCTTGGTCCTCAATGCTGTCCTTTTAAATCCAAAACTATTAGCAGTTGACTACCACGCTCATTGCTGGTCAGTAGAGCGGATTTGAAAAGCTGGGCTGCCGTCTCTGGATTCGATTCCAGCTTCCAGTCTGAAGAAACAGAACTGTTTTGAAACATATGCTTAAATCATAGGAACATCTGAGGAGTAAAGTATATTTCGATCATTCAAATTTACCTATATTAGATTACATATGAAACACTGACTTCATCATGCAAATTGTCTGTGCAGCAATCAGGTCAAAATAAAGCAGCTAAATGGGACAAATGGATCACCAGTTAATTTTACAACTTAAAACAGACCTCTTTCTTCTGTCGTCACTGTCTGCATTTATACATCATTTGAATTTGATGAACCTGCAGCTTCACTTGTATATCTCGACGGACCTGTGGATACACTTGTGGATCTTGACGGACCTGCGGATTCACTTGTGGATCTTGACGGACCTGCAGCTTCACTTGTATATCTCGATGGACCTGCTGTTTCACTTGTGATCTCGACAGACCTGCAGCTTCACTTGTATATCTCGACGGACTTGCTGTTTCACTTGTGGATCTTGACAGACCTGCAGCTTTACTTGTATATCTCGACGGACCTGCGGATTCACTTGTGGATCTCGACGGAACTGTGGATTCACTTGTGGATCTCGACGGACCTGCGGATTCACTTGTGGATCTTGACAGACCTGCGGATTCACTTGTGGATCTGGACGGACCTGCGGATTCACTTGTGGATCTTGACGGACCTGCAGCTTCACTTGTATATCTCGACGGACCTGCTGTTTCACTTGTGGATCTCGACAGACCTGCAGCTTCACTTGTATATCTCGACGGACCTGCGGATTCACTTGTGGATCTCAACGGACCTGCTGTTTCACTTGTGAACCTAGTTGAAGGACCGGCATCTTCACTCATGATTTCTCTGTAAAGAAGTGCGATCACATCAATCACATTCTTTGATGAAATCCAGTCACTGACACTCTGTTAGCTGTCTACATACCCATTGCAAACTTCCGTTACATGGGCTTTCATCTGAGAAAACGGTAATTGTTCCCCACAGTGTAGACATGCAATGAGGGGACCATCAGGCGGCATAGATGGGCAGCTCTTCAGTAAAAAAGAAAAGTGAATTTAATTTTTACATTTTAATTTTTGAGTCTACACTTCTATACGCACGATACTCAGTCACTTGAAATCATTAGGAATGAACAATGGCAATACATTTCTTACCTCAAACGTGATGCTTCTCTGCAAGGGACGTATATACAGTATTGACTGTCCAATAATGGCGTGTAGCTTGCGGAGACATCCCACTGTGTAGCCTTCGCTGGGGCTTTCAATCAGGCACAACATGTGGTTGCGTGTTTTACCCATGATCCTCATTAATTCAAAGCCCCCTGCATCTTTTATTTTTGGAAAAACCAACTCAAGTTGACTTTGAAAATATTTGGGATAATTATCATTACCTAAAGTAGATAAACGTGTTCAAGTTATTAGACTTAACGACTAAATATGAAGTACATAAAAAAACAAACAAACAAAAAAAGAAATAGAAAAACATACATCTTAACATATTTACCTCGAAAAGTCACCCTTTGTTCACCAAGGCCAGCTTGTGCAAGCTCCATTTTGATTTGTTTTGTCGGGACAATGTCTGCCAAGTGGTCACTAAGACAAAAAAATGTATGGGTGTAGCTGCTCAAAGTGGTTGATGGCCTTTTAACTGCAGCTCTCCTGTTTGTAGAGTTTCCTCTGTAAGGTGCAAACAATCTGGAGACCTCAGCTATGAAAGAAACACACATTAAAAATGTATAGGATATGAAGTACAAAATGGGTTACACAGACATAAAGTCTAAAACTTACTATTAAATAAATTACTGTCTATCCAGTTTGGCACTTCATTTATAATTCAATCTTCAAAAATGAGTAATATACACATTTAAAAAGCATTTGTAACAAAAATACAATCGGTCTACAAATCCGTAGGGTAAAAAAAAATATTCTAAAAGCACAGTAAATATCTAGCTACATTAATATTTTCTTAAATTATATACATTACACTGCTAGTTTCATCTTCAACAGTGTCATTAGATTGCTGTACTGGTTACACTCTCTAAAAAGTATTACTTATTAGCAGTCCCGGCGCAAGAACATTTTAACAGGGGGGGCTATACCTTCTGCCCAGGGGGGCACATAGAGTGAGTGTCAGTGGGCGTTTGGTATCGATATAATTTAATTTTCCTATAAAACAAAGTGATTAGTATTACTAATCATCGTCACTATTCGCAAAGAAGAAAAATGTATTATGATTTTGCACTGGCCCGATGCACATCAGAACTGGTTCAGACTGTCTACTGAGTTGCTGTTGGATGCTTGCAATTGCACGGTCGCATCTGGCAAACTTTGGGACTGATTTATCATATATTTTCATATATCCATTTTTATACTGCTTTATGGTAATCTATCTAGCCATCATTGATGAATCACGCAATTGTAAGAAGCTCCCTGATAGGCTAGCATTACTAGGAGACAAATCTCCGCCTACCACCAGTCTGACGGTCATGACAGATTTTTGCCCGATATTTTTTTAGTGGTTATGGTATGATTAAAACTCGATTCAATTTAAAAATAGTAACGTTTTGTTTTAAAAAAAATTTACAGTCGCATTAATAAAGTTCACGTGGGTCCCAGTTCGAAAAATACGGACATCCGTGTAAATATGGGAATAAAACCAAATCACATCCCTGATTATATCGGTAAGAAGACCGAGGCGAACTAATCTTTTATAATAAATAAATAATAAAAAAAAACTTTTCTCTTTATTATTGTAAAGAAAACTTAATTGATTAGTTCACCTCAAGAGTCTTTGTTCATAAACGAAGTAGCTGCTCATTGGCAACCGTTTTATCTTCAACTGGATGAACAATGGAATCGCGGGACACAGCATTTCTTTCCGTTGATTGCTGCTCCAATTGCAGCAGATCTAAAGTAGATCGGACAGCCTTCGCCTTAGGAAATAGTGGGTTCACAG
>NW_015555894.1:102890-113764 GCF_001515605.1 Sinocyclocheilus anshuiensis | reverse complement strand
ATCACATATTAGCACAAAAACTTGATATTTTGAGCACTCAATTGAAAATGTACACATAACGTATCAATCGTACTTACGGGTTGTGCTTCGGAGAGCTTGTTAGTCCAAATTAAAGGGTCATATGATGTTGCTAAAAAGAACATTATTTTGTGTATTTGGTGTAATGAAATGTGTTTTTTGAACCTTAAACTGCATAAACACATTATTTTCCACATACTGTAAATTATTGTTTCTCTTCTATGTCCCGCCTTTCTGAAACGTGTCGATTTTTACAAAGTTATTAATAATTACACTTAATATAATAAGACTCTATAGGGCTGTTACCAATCAAATTAAATCAGTATTAACAAAACCAAATTTTCCACTGCTGGAGAAACAGAAGCAGCTGAAGTGGCATTTAGATTTACACAGACAATTTAATGAAGCTGAAATGTAGCATGAATGCATTAACACTGCAAAATTAGAACAGCATAAATAATGCTGTGAGCTTGTTGTTTTACATCAGGTTTTTTTATTTACAAATATGAAAAGTTGAAAGTTTTGTAAAAAATACAAAAAAAAAAGTTACTTTTAAATTTGAAAGTAACCCGCCAGCAGGTGGCAGCAAGTTGACTGTCTTAATGAGTGAGTCATTGAGGCATTCAAACGATTCATTCAGACGGCTGATTCATTCAAGAATGAAGCAAGCGCAGTTACTTTTTAAATTTGAAAGTAACTGCCAGCAGGTGGCAGCAAGTTGACTGTCTTAATGAGTGAGTCATTAAGGCATTCAAACGATTCGTTCAAACGGCTGATTCATTGAAGAATGAAGCAAGCGCCTGTCTTTATGAATGGACCACTGAATCATTGACTCAAATGCACTGTTGTGTGTTGCTCGGAGATGCGCGACTGTTCTGCTGTGGCTTTGCTTAGAACTATTTTCGTAAGCGAAATGGAGCAAAAACGATCAATAATGTGTCTAAAATGTAAGTCAGTTAATATTACTTGTTTATTGAACTAAAGTTGTATAAAATCAATATCACATTTGCAATCGTGCTGAAAGTCGGGAAAACATCACTCTTGGTCGTGTGATTTTGCATATATTATATAGAATATTTATCTTTTTTTCTACCGCAGTATGTTTGTTCATGTTTGTTTCTTTGTGTGTGCTGTTGCGCTTATAGTTTTTTTTATTTCTCCATGAGTCAGACAGGCTGCACGAGCCTCAACTGACGCGACCTTGATACTGTCAATACATTATCCGTTATTAGTCACCGTTTACACTGAAAGTAATAAAATCAGAATCATTCTCGCCAAAGTTTCGGTGCTGCCTTAGTTATTGTTTATTATTAAAATTTTAATCAGATTACTTGTCTGGTCAGGCAAGTAAAATTCTCTTTCACTTGCCCCTTCAAAAAATGCACACAGATCATCAAAAGCATTCTCTCACCCCAGTTTGGGAACCGCTGGTCTACATGAATCGAAACATTCTTAGGAAATAGTGGGTTCACAGCGAATCACAACTTTTTAGGTGTTCTCCGACAACTGTCTGTCATGTGCTCTGGTTTATGATATGGGCAGCATACTCTGCTGTGATGCGGCAGTGGCCGTGTTCCCCTCTGTCCCACACACACGTGCATATAACATGATGTATATAGGTAGTTTTATATGATAAAAATTAATCTGAAAGTTAATAAATGCCTCTAGTTTTAATAATTTAAACAGGCCTTTGAAGTTTGGGCAATAACTCCTGGCAGTGATGTGTTTTCGTGTAGTTGATTCTGTGCTAACTTGATCTAATATTTGATGTTTTTTAAAATGTTGTAGATTTAAGTAGCAAATAAAAATAGCTAAAAGTATTGAATATATTTTAACCCCCTGGGGCCGGTTGCACCAGCTGGACGTACACCCGGTTGTAAGACTAGGCTGGACGTAAAATGCGCTTTAAGTCGTGCGTAGAATTTATACCCGTTGCACCATCTCGACGTAGTGCTACATCTGAGACTAAATCTTACGTCTAGTCAGAGGTACGTGTAAAGTGAAAAGTCATGATTTGCTCGGACATTATTCGTTTTTAGGATTCATGTCTGTTAGTTCATTATTACTGCAGACGTGAACTGTAATGTTTATGGTCTTTTCGTGCAGGATAAGCGATATCAAGCATGTAATAATTATGCAGTAAAATATTACATATGAACTGGGATTATTAAAAGTAACTGAACCATTTGACATCTTGTTTGGAAGGACAGTGTAAATGCTTGGAAATATTTCACGTCTTTAATTCCATTCATTATTTGTAGCGTGCCTGCCATCCAATAATCGCAATAAGTTTTGTGCTTTGTTACTTTTAATCAGAAATAAATGATCAGCTTTCAAATTCTGTGAATTTTATCACAAAATACAAACCATATTTCAGCCACAGAAAGACGGCAAAACACAAAATGTCACGTAAAAGTCACAATTACCTCAGGAAAGACATTCATTGTACATAAAATTGATAGTCAGCTATAAAAAAACATAGCGCGGTGATTTCACTTATATTATGTCTTGAGCAATTCAGTTCTATATTAGTAGTTGTAGCCATTGCGGCGTGAACGTCGTCTCAGCTATATCTATAACTGAGGGAGAATGTGTCGGCGTGGACAGGCATGGTCTACGCAGGGCGTAGTAGCGCCTGATCGTAGTTTCAGTTGGTGCAACAGGTGTAAATATTTATCGTAAAGCAGGACGTTGCAAAGCCCAGCGTAGGGCTTACACCCAGCATTTATACGTCTAGCTGGTGCAACCGGCCCCTGGAGTCGAAGCCCGCACTGGTGCGGTCTGTCTCGTATTTTCTTTATGACCGTAAAAAGAACTAAAAATACTCTGTCAGTTTTGATCGTACAGATAAGAATAAGGTATCGTTTGAAACTGCAAAGGGTCAACTTTTATTTCTGTATAGTCATAATAACAACAAAACAATGTGCTTTTGTAAAATAAAGAAAATAAACAGGGTGCGCTCTCTGCCGTCTCGGTCTCTGTCATCTCTCTTCATCTCTCCACGGAATCTCCGCAAATACATATGACAACCTGAATCTCCGCGAATACTTGCCTCAAAGACATGAAAAATGTATGTATAGAAAGCTTGAAATGTCTACTTTTAAATGAACAAAAACAAAACAAATATTCTCTGTTAAAAGTAATTCGTATGAAACCAACGCGATGTCCAGTTTTCCCGTCTCAACTCATGATCTCTAATGCGGTCACGCCCACGAGTCGATCGTGCTTTTCAAATTCTAAACATCCATGTGAGACGCGCACATGTAAACACCCACATCGCCTCCGCGTAAACAAACAAGTTCATCCCGGCTACTTGTTGTTTCTGGAAGACGCGCTGAGAGGAATAACCCAGAATTGACCTCAGAAAAAGAACACAACGCGATGCGTCGCGCAGCTAGATCCAGTGGAGCATATCATTCTGATGAGTAGCCTAAGATTACTTGCATCTGTTGTTATTGTGACATAACTTGTACACATTTTACTAGTTAGACTTTGCCCAAACTATAATTCCTGACTACATGTATGAAATCAAGTGAAACATTTTGAAATATGTGTCATTTCATTGTCTAAATGTCTCACAACGCCAGGATGCTTGTTTAATGTTTTAACATAAAATCACAAGATATAAAAGTAGAACGAGTGTTAAGACTATGATATTAGAGTCTTTGAATGTTTGGCACAAAGGTGTGTTACTGTTCAAGTCTGTCAGTGTTCAGATCAGTTCAATCATGTGTCAATGACCTTCACTGTGTATATTTTGTATTATACTGTGTTGTAAATAAAATTAAAATAATGTGGGTTTTTGATTATTATTTGTCTCTCCTCACACTCTTTCTTACCTGCCTCAGTCACATTCATATTGATGGCCATTATGGGATGCCCTTTGTCTCTTAGGTGTGAATCACTAAATATTCATAAATATTCATGAATATTGTCACTCCCTCGCATAAGGGCATTGTATCTCAAAACATGTTTTACAAATGTTAAATCAATATACTGTTTTCTGTGAACGAGTGAACATGATAATTCTCACATCATTTTGTAGCAAAAACTCTAGTCTACCACATCCAGTTCTCAAAAGTCTTGTGAACAAATATTCTGTATGTGTTTTATGGCCTTATTTCAGTGACTTAAAAATATATTTTTTTTCACTAACCACTCATAAACATTGTTTTCTCGAAAACACAAACATGTACTTTCATGCTGCTCACATATTATTGTAGCCCAGTTTGTGCTAAATACAGTGTTATCAGACTTTAGACATTAATATGTTTTTAAGATACTGAAAAAAACCCACAAATGTCAGGGCATGTCAAAGCTTCTCCAGGGCCCCAAAACACCCTCAGACCCCAGAGGGGTCAATCAGATCAATTTTATCACAGTAATGCACAGACATATTACAAACGCATAACGTTACTTACCAATGTTTAACATTGTAACAAAGTTCGTAGTTCACGGGAAGGAGGAGGCGGGAACCGGCGAACATTTAAAGACTTTAAAATAAACAAACACAAAATGAAAGCAAAGCGGCAGCCCCTCGCGGACGACTGCCGCACACAAAACACAAAATAAAATCCAGGCCTGGTCCTCTCTCGTCCAACACTGTCATCACTCCTCCTTTTATCCTTCCGGAGCTCCTCCGTGGGACTCGAGATCGGCGAGTGGCGCAGGTGTCGCTCATTAGCATTTACTCCACCGGCCTCGCTCCGTTCCCACGGCTCTCGTCACAAACATCTTTGCAGGGCTTGACTCATATTGCTTACATATTATTGTAGCACAGTTTGTGCTGAATACAGTGTTATCAGACTTTAGACATTAATATGTTTTTAAGATACTGAAAAAAACCCACAAATGTCAGGGCATGTCAAAGCTTCTCCAGGGCCCCAAAACACCCTCAGACCCCAGAGGGGTCAATCAGATCAATTTTATCACAGTAATGCACAGACATATTACAAACGCATAACGTTACTTACCAATGTTTAACATTGTAACAAAGTTCGTAGTTCACGGGAAGGAGGAGGCGGGAACCGGCGAACATTTAAAGACTTTAAAATAAACAAACACAAAATGAAAGCAAAGCGGCAGCCCCTCGCGGACGACTGCCGCACACAAAATAAAATCCAGGCCTGGTCCTCTCTCGTCCAACACTGTCATCACTCCTCCTTTTATCCTTCCGGAGCTCCTCCGTGGGACTCGAGATCGGCGAGTGGCGCAGGTGTCGCTCATTAGCATTTACTCCACCGGCCTCGCTCCGTTCCCACGGCTCTCGTCACAAACATCTTTGCAGGGCTTGACTCATCTTTGTATGAAACGTCACATATACAATTTCACAGCTGCCATGTATAATTTTATTGGTTGGAAGCACATCCCATTTTGGGGGATCTGCGATCCATTGTATCAGCATGAATCTCATTTTCTAAATAGGATTTTTCAAAAAAATCTTAAATTCTTCATCATCAATATTCTGTCAATCAGATACTTGAGATGTCGGCAAAGCAAAAAAACGTGTTTATTCTAATAGTACATGGTAGATGAAGCGTCGCACCAGTTCAACAGCGTGCTTGTGCCTGTATGAGTCTTGTACGTTATGACAGCCTGTTGTTTGCTTTCTCTCGGCAGAGATATGCTCAAGGGCAAAGAACACAGAGTGTTTTCTTCTTATTTATATTCAAGCAATAAGCCCCGTGAAGCCGAGATTTAAATATTTAAAAAATAAAATAAAATCTATATAAAAATAAAACTCTATCTCTCTTTATATACTATATACATGGAGTAAAAACATTTGAAAATCCAATGAATTGAGGCACATTGGTGCCATCTGGTGGAAATAAATAAAGAAAATCATCTAAATAACAAGATGCCTAATTATTTATTTATTTATTTAGAAATGTTCATATGAAGTGTCCATTTTTACATTATGATTACAGTAAAAACTTTAATTATAACATACAAATTCAAAATGTAACAAAAATGAACATGAATGCTTGATCAGAACTTGATTTGTCTGGCTATGATCTGATTTCGGTGAGGCGGATTGTGACTGATGCTTACGACTGACATTGACCAAATGCAACTGGCTCTGACTCGGCAGGTTTGGTCGGTGTTTAAAGTCTGTGTGTAAGTTATTTAAATATGCTTCAGCCGAAAGAAACTTTAAGTGTGTTTAGTTCAATCTTAGAATGTTTCAGCTAGTCGTTAAGTGTTTTCCTAGCTTAAGATGAGTCTTCCAGCTCAACTTACAGTAAACCGTCTCAAACCCACTCTGTCTCTCTGTTTTGCACTCTTGATATTTCAGAGTTCAGCTCCATTCATTGCTGTGTGATTTTTCCCAAATGGCTGATTCTGATACTTCAGCAAGTGCCAGTGTTGCCAACTAATTTTCAGAGAAAGTTGCTAAAGGAAGGTCGATTTGTTGCTAAAAGTAGTTAAATTACGTTATGATGTCATTGCATCACGATGCAAAATTGTGTCACAACATTAAATCTCAGCAAAAAAAAAAGAATTATTGAACACTTACACATTTTTGAATGATAATTAAATTTTTTTTAATAGCTATCAAACTAGTAATACTACCTATTCTCAACAATTATGCTTTAAGCAGTGTATTAGTAGTTAGTTAATGTTTTACCCTTAAGAAAAGCCTGTAAGAATAGGGCACAATCTACTATGTTAATATGAAATAATTTTGCATATTGGTTTTTTACCTGCATTTTAAATTACACATTGTGTTTTCGGGTTACAGTGGATAATGGATAATGTTCTGGAAAATTACTATCTTTTCCATTTTTCTTAAAGTGTACTAACTGATCAACAATTGCAGGTACAAGCTAGAAGCTACTAACAAGATGTATCATAAATGAACAATTATTCAATTATTAAATTGAACAACTGCAAATAGCAGCTAACTTAATTCACGTGATGTCTGTACTGCTAGGCATCTTTGGTTTCCTCTTTTTGTGTAATTTGGATGGAAAATGTGTGCTTTTTTTTGTCCGAGTCACTTATCAAAAGTTGCTAAAAGTTGCCAAATAAATTTTAAAAATTGCTAAATTTGTTGCTAGGTGCTTTTGGAAGAAAAAGTTGCTAGGGTAGTCTGAAAAGTTGCTAAATTTAACAACAAAATTGCTAAGTTGGCAACACTGGCAAGTGCCACACAAGTCACCAAGCTGTGTACCAGTTCGATTAAGTAAAAATGGTAAAACTTTCTAAAACACACAAATAACTAAACAGTCCCAGAGGGTTAAAGACATTTTATGGCTTTACCATATTGTTACTTGAAAGTACTGTCACATGTTAAAATAGAACTTGATCATATTACTAGGTTTTTGGATCCAGGATCGAGTTGCCCTCTTCCAAAGACAAGTCAATGGTGAAGAAACAACACTCCTCATTACAATTGGCATGATGTTACCCATCAAAATGATTCCCTTGCAGACAGTGTGGAAGACGAGGAATTGTATGATTCTGTTGATGAAATGGACCATGGTGAAGATGAGTGGAGTGACACTCAGGGAAAAGTAGACTCTGCTATGGATGACACTGCTGACACAAATTCACAATTTGAAAAATTTGGGGCACCTCTTTACACAGGATCAGAGATACCAATTGCACAGGCTGTACTTTTAATTTTGTCCTTTTCACTGAGGCACAGTTTAACAGCAAGTACTGTGGAAGACCTTTTAAAGCTCTTAAATGTCTTTCTCCCGAGTAGCAACATATTGCAACAGTCTCTCCACCTCTTCCGAAAACTATTCCATGATCCATCTGAGTCTCTAAATGTTCACCTTTTCTGCAAGATTTGCCGGTCATATCTTTCCAAGAACAACATGCATTGTCCAGAGTGACAAAAGAGTATTGCAGAAGGCAATTTTATATAAGCCTCTCTGTTGAGGACCAACAATTTTTAATAAAGTTTATCCTGTCCTATCCTACGAGACATTCTACAAAAAGAAGAGTGTGCATTTCAGTCAGAAGAAAATGGAACAAATGATGTGAGAAAGGGTGAAATGTATCAAACTCTCCCTAATTTCACAGCTAATGACATACACAACATACTTCAGTCAATTCCTCAACTACTTAAACAAACGATGGCTAGCGCTGATGTCTCAAATAGGGTGGACAAACTTGTCAATGACTGGCTAGGTGTTTATCCTCTTGTTGCTAAGGCACAGAAGCTGGAAGGTCTCGTTTTGTTGGGATGTTCTCGGCAAAAAGTCCTAAATCACAAGGACAAGTTCTTAATCTTCTCACAAGAGCCAGTATCTCTTGAATAGTAATGTCGGCATTCAACATTTCCTGGTCAGCCTCACTTAATTTTGGAAGGGAAAGCGAATGAAGAAAGTCTACAATAGCTTCCAAAGATACAGATGTCTTGAATTTGTACAAATCTGCATATTCCATAAAGCGATCATTAATGTCCTTTTAATTTTATTATTGTCCTTTTAATAATAAAAAGTCAAAATTTAACCATCCTTATCAGCAATATGATGAATTGATCTGCTAGCATGCAAACCCCTTAACTGCTGAGCTAATAGACATTTCGAGATTGGGGATAAACCAGATAAACTTTGTTTAATTTTAAGCAACGTCTTATTCACCTGATCCAAAGTAATCTTATTGTATTCATATTTAAGTGACATAATATTATTTAAGACACACGAGTCTGCGGTATCCCTATATAATTTTTCCAGTTGGGTAAGATGGGCATCTATCTCCACTCAGCGTTTTTGTCTAAGTTTCTTTGGTGCTGACTCATAGGAAATTATATTGCCCCTCATTACTACTTTAAAAGTTTCCCATAACACCGAATCAGAAACATCACCTTTATCATTGATCTCAATAAACTCTGTCAAAGAATCTGAAATTGTCACGGGTTGCTACTGTGAGGAGCACGGAGTGAGGAACGAGGAATGAGGAGACCAGCAGTACAAAACAAAGGAGTTTAATTATTTTTTTCAGGGAATCACATGTAGCACAAGGAGTTGAAAAACAATCCCAGACAAGGGAGAACAGAACGGGCTAGAACTAAATAGGGCAGATAACGAGGGGCAGACAGGTGATGGGGATAACTAATAACAAGGAACGGGTGATACTAATAATGGGAAAAGGAACTGGAAGGACCAAATAAGGTCAACAGGAACATACACGTGACAGATTGCCCCCCCTCCTGGACGGCGCATCCTGTGCCATAACAGTACCATCAGGGAGCTGCCAGGGGGGCAGGCGGAGCAGGGGACTCAGGAGGCCATGGCGGAGCAGGGGATTCAGGAGGCCATGGCAGATCCTCCATGGCCTTAGCTGGCTCGGCCATGGGTATATGCCCCCCCCCCCCTCAAAAAAAAAGGGGAAATCTAAGAATCCTGGGGGGCGCTCTGGAGGAGTGGGCACTAGATGGCGCTCTAGAAAGCGCTTACGAGGAGCGGGCACTGGAGCGAGCTCTGGGGATCAGGAGCCCTCCCTGGGCTTGACTGGGGATCAGGAGCCCTCCCTGGGCTTGACGGGGAAACAGGAGTCCTCCCTGGGCTTAACTTGGGATCAGGAGCCCTCCGTGGGCTATACTCGGGAACAGGAGCCCTTCCTGGGCTTAACTCGGGATCAGGAGCCCTTCCTGGGCTGAACTGGGGATCAGGGTAGTGCTTATGTGGTGCTGGCACTGGAGTGAGTTTTGGGACTGGAGCAGACACTGGAGCGAGCTCTGGAAGGCGCTTACGAGGAGCAGGCACTGGGGCTGGAACCGACACTGGGGCCTCATGAACGGATGAAGGGCTTGCCATATTAATGTTCGTTGGGCTTGCCATATTAATGGCCGGTGAACTAGAGTAGGCCGTGGACGGCGGCGGGCTTGTGTGAGCCACGGACGGCGGGCTGGTTCTGGCTTGGGGCCGGACGCTCTCCAGACACCGGAGGATTCCTTCCCTCCAGCTCAGTCCCGTGGTATCTAGGAGGTCCACGGGGCGATGGTAGTTGGCCCAGAGCCAGAACAGAAAATTAATGGTGGCATCATCGAGGGCCGTAGCCACGGCGAGCCTGCAGAACTCCCAGGAATACTTGACAAAGGGGAGATCTAGGCGAGCTAAGGCGGAGAACCGAACGGCAATTTCCATAGCCGCGGGGAAAACAAGGAAAACAAAAACAAAAAATCTAAAAAAGGCGGAAAAAACAAACGTGTGGAAAAGTCGCCGCTCACTTTTTGTTGGGTCTGGAATTCTGTCACGGGATGCTACTGTGAGGAGCACGGAACGAGGAGACCAGGAGTACAAAACAAAGGAGTTTAATTCTTTTTTTCAGGGACTCACACGTAGCACAAGGAGTTGACAAACATTTCCAGACAAGGGAGAACAGAACGGGCTAGAACTAAATAGGGCAGATAACGAGGGGCAGACAGGTGATGGGGATAACTAATAACAAGGAACAGGTGATGCTAATAATGGGAAAAGGAACTGGAAAGACCAAATAAGGGCAACGGGACCTAAACGGGAACATACACGTGACAGAAATATGCTGGCAAAATTTCACATCTGAAAGGAGGTAAGTATGAAATCTCCAATTATAACTTGGCTTTGCCCAGCCAAAGTCAAAAGATACCGGAATGATCAGAGATCAGTATGTTGTGGTATTTAGATGCAGAAACGTTAGGTAATAATTTAGAGTCTATAAAGAAATAATCTATTCTTGAATATGATTTATGGACATGAGAAAAGAAAGAGTACTCCTTACATCTTAAAGGGATCATATGATGCGATTAAAATTTTTCCTTTCTCTTTGGAGTGTTACAAGCTCTTGGTGCATAAAGAAGATCTGTAAAGTTGCAAAGACTAAAGTCTCAAATCCAAAGAGATATTCTTTATAAAAGTTAA
>NW_015555894.1:88725-102820 GCF_001515605.1 Sinocyclocheilus anshuiensis | reverse complement strand
GCATTGCATCGCGCCGCGTAAACATAAAACCATGTCTGCATTTGTGATCGGAGAAATGACAAACAACAAGCCCTACTCTACACTGTCCAAAACACCCTGCTTTACAGGGCATCATCACAGTAAGGTAAGGGGCGTAACATTTCCGTCACACGCTTGAGGTATTCGGCCAATCACAACGTACTGGATAGCTGGCCAATCACAGCACACCTCGCTTTTCAGACCGATGAGCTTTGTAAAAATCGACACGTTTCAGAAAGGCGGGGCATAGAAGAGAAACAATAATGTACAGTATGTGGAAAATAATGTTTTTTTTTAACCTTAAACCGCATAAACACATTTCATTACACCAAATACACAACATAATGTTATTTTTAGCAATGTCATATGAGCCCTTTAATATATATTGAGGTATACAACATATGTCTTTGTGTGACAGTGTCACATAACGTTGTCCTAACGTTATTCTAGCCTAACCCAATTCATCATGTTTATTAATTCTTAAATTTTTCTGCATTGGTATGTAGTTATTCATAAATAAAGCAGTAAATCTATATAAATAAATCAGTCCACAATCCATATCTTTGTTGATCCATTGTTTTATTGTTGATATAAAATAGCATAAGCTATGAAATGCTTCCAAAACATTTAATTATCAAGTATATAAAAATAAACATGCACAGGTGCAAGTATATTAAGCTACGATACAGCATGAACAAATAAATTACAGTACTTTAACTATAAATTACCTATAACTATTAATTACCTATAAGAATAAATGACTAACTACAACTAACTACAAAATGTTGGTAATCTGTTTCCTCTGTACTCGTCTTCTACTCTTCTTCTTCCACCTCAGTCATCTGTAAAAGTATCAAAGAAGTAAAAATTTAGCTTAAGTAGCATGAAAATCAGATTAAACAATTACATGAGCAGTTAAATAATATTCTACTTCATAAATTAATACATATATACATTAATACATAACCCATATATCGAAATCTTATCGAAATAACAAAGTCATAAAGAGTCACTTCAGCATAATTTTACGATCAGCTTGTCAAATCGTAATACTATGGGACTGTCAAGTTAACCTTTTAACACATACAAATAAATATGTTTAGGGCTGGTAAAGTTTGTGGAATGTAAACCATTTATTTAATTATTACATCGATGCTTTGAATTTCCCGTGCGTTTAAAACTGCGAGCGAGATTCTTATTCCATGTGTACACGTTAATGCAAGCCTGTTTTCGTATAAATAATACAAATTTAATAATATGTGATGATACCATATGATAGCTGGTTTCAATCCCTTTAAAAATATAAAAAATCAATATAAAAATCAGTTTTTATACAAATTAATGTTCAAAAGTTTGACCATTTTTTATCTTTTACAATAAATAAAATAAATCTTTTACCACAGTAAAGTGACTTTTACTTGTGATACTTAACTGCCGTGCTTTTATGTTCATTGCCTCTCTTTAAACCTGCTTTTCTCAAAATTGCGTTCCTGAAAATCATAGCGATCAGCTGACCTCAGATAACCATAACTTTTGTTACAAGCTTTGAAAGAAATAAAAACAGATTTTTTTTTAAAGGGCTTGAAACCAGCTATAATATGGTATCATGGTCAAAATTTTACCATGCGATGGGTTTTCGTAGATGACTTTATTATACTATATAAAATAATAATTTTTACGTCAACTTTTACTCACCAGCAAATGTTGCTGTTAAAGAGAGTGTTAAAAGGGGTGCTTGCTGGCAATATAGTTTCTTAAAATGTTGTTAAATCTTACAGTAAAATTAGAAAAAAGTACGTTTGCATCAGTTATACTGACAGTTGATACTCATCTCAACATAGATTTTAATAGTGTGATTACCATTTTAAATTCCTGTGGGGGGCAAATTTTAGGGCCAGTGAAATCAAGTCCTCCACCTCAACTGACTTCAGTGATTTAAAACTCCTCTGTGTTGCTCCTAGAAGTAGAATGAAATAATAAACCATCCATGCGTGTAACTGTGCATTGTATATACATTTAGGAAAAAACTAAAATGTTAGATTTGAGATTTGGTATTTTCCAATTGTTTTGGAAGCATAAAAAATATTTTATTCTACAATGTAATATTCAAGTTACTTTATTATAATCCATTAAAATAATTGATTGTCAGTTAGACTAAACTTACTTAATAATGGAACAAATCCTGAGTTCTTGGAAGGCTAGTTTGGATTCCCCCAATTGGTAGAATTTGATGTACTGACAATGTTTGTGACAAATGCCAAGTTTGATAGAAGTTACCCCAATTTTAAGGTTGCCACACAGCACTTGGCCCTATGTTGGTTACGTGGATTAGATCTACGTTTCACTTGAGCCAGTAAAGAGAGTTAATTGAAAAGGTGTTCATGGTACTCTAAGGGATTTTGGTGAAAATGAGGAGGGGTGAATGTAACGAGTGTAAATCGCCATTATAATTTTGACTCAAAATCCTCCTTTTTTCCTTAATGTTTTAAGAAACTCTTGATTAATTTATTTTGAATGCATTAAATGTTTTGATTTAATTACACTGGTATGCATAGTTTTGTAGTTTGTGTACAGCTGGTCACAAGCGCACTGCCCCTTTAAGAGAGGCTTAACTTTTGGCGCGCGGTGTCCTCTTTCAGTTCCCGCTAAACTAAGCTGAGGTGAGGAGGTCTCGCGGCTCACAAAGCCAAAGGTAATGATGTTTCAACCTATTACTTGATATTTCTCTTCAAAACTGTTATTTGGAGTATTTTAACATGATTTACAATGTGGGATTACACCGATGTGCCATTTTTGTCGAAGTTTGTATTGAATGTGTGATCGCGTGGATTATGTGCTGTTGTTCACGAACAGATGAAGAGAAACCACAAAATGCATGTTTATTAATATCAATTCTTAATTTGTCCAGACATGTCATTGTGTAATCCAAGCATAACTGATGTTGTTCTGGTGTTTATTGTTCAAGCTTTCTTTTACCCTGAGCATGTGGAGTTTATAAATATTCTTTCATAAAATATCAGTTCATGCTAAACTAAGCTAAGCTCAGGATTTCTTGTGGCTCACAGAGCTGAAAAACCACAAAATGCATGTTTATTAATATCCATTCTTCATTTGTCCAGAAAATAAAGAGCCACCCATTGATCAGCCCTTAGAAGTTCGGTGTCCATTTGTTCTTCATACACAAGATAGTCCACATCCCATCACGTGGGACCGTTACATCAACTGCATTGGAGCTAATCACAGACATGTTTGTTGAATGTGTGAATACAGCAGCCAATCATAAGTGCTTAGTCAAGAATTAATTAAAGTGTGTATCGTCCTAATTAAAGAAATAGTTTACCCAAAAATGAAAATCAGTTACTCCATGTCGTCTACATGTGACAAACCTGTTGGTTTTGATTACCAGCATTCTTCAAAGTATCTTCTTTTGAGTTCTACAGAAAAACAAAAGTCGTGTTTGAAAAAAAAAAATGAGGGGGAACTGATGTAATAAGTATAGTTAACCCAAAATTCTGTCATCATTTACATTAAATTAGTAGAAACACTTTTCACTAGTCATCACCTCAGGATTTCTTGTGGCTCACAGAGCTGAAAAACCACAAAATGCATGTTTATTAATATCCATTCTTCATTTGTCCAGAAAATAAAGAGCCACCCATTGATCAGCCCTTAGAAGTTCGGTGTCCATTTGTTCTTCATACACAAGATAGTCCACATCCCATCACGTGGGACCGTTACATCAACTGCATTGGAGCTAATCACAGACATGTTTGTTGAATGTGTGAATACAGCAGCCAATCATAAGTGCTTAGTCAAGAATTAATTAAAGTGTGTATCGTCCTAATTAAAGAAATAGTTTACCCAAAAATGAAAATCAGTTACTCCATGTCGTCTACATGTGACAAACCTGTTGGTTTTGATTACCAGCATTCTTCAAAGTATCTTCTTTTGAGTTCTACAGAAAAACAAAAGTCGTGTTTGAAAAACAAAATTAGGGGGAACTGATGTAATAAGTATAGTTAACCCAAAATTCTGTCATCATTTACATTAAATTAGTAGAAACACTTTTCACTAGTCATCACTGCAGAAAAATAACATTGAATGCCACAATAAAATGCTTGAAAAATACACATTAAATAGATCCATAGCGTCATGTTGGTCAGTTTTTTTCTCTTCAGTTAAGATTCCCCCCAATTTTTGCAGAAAACATTATATTACATAGTATAATCATGGTCAGTGCAGACATGTACTTGTACCAGTGTTAATTTTGACAGCAAATTGATTTAGTTTTAGTCATAGTCTTGACTAAAATGCCATTTAGTTTGTCATATATTTAGTCGACTAAAACTAAAAACAATTCAGATGACTAAAATAAGATTTTAGTCGACTGACTAAATCTAAAGTAAATTTAGTAGACTAAAATCTAATGGGTTTAGTTACAGTGCATTTATTAAGCATCGTGCTGAAGCTGAAGAGCTGAATGAACACGGTAAACTGAAGTGTTTTTCTGGCAGCTTATTTAACTCAAGGAAATGCATCCTGAGATTAATATTAATACAACATAAACATAATATTACAACTTATATATGTACAAAATGACGCAGTTATTGCGTGCTATAGTCAGAATGTGTGATCCTGTTGTGGATGCGCTCTTCCCATAACAACGCGCTGAAACACGGCAACTAAACCCAAAGAATTCACAACGTTTTATTATAATAATGTTCTCATTAGAATGTTATATACACGACATTCCCAATCATAGTTAATGTTGTGCACTGCTGTTTGAGCTGCGTGCGCTGAGCTAAAGATGATCACCGGCAAACTGAAGCGCTCTTTTAACTTAACCAAACGCATTCTATATGAGATAAATCAGATATACATCAAATAAACACAATATTACAACGTACAATTGCACAAAAGGCTGCAAACAAACAGCGCACATCTGAAGTGTCTCTGAAGGAAATAATGCATTATTTATCGGCTTTAAGATATCGGCCAAATTTTCTTATCGGGCCGATACCGATAACAGAAAAAATGAGCATTTATCGGCCGATACCGATATGGTGGCCGATATATCGTGCATCCCTAATCTTTAGGGCTACTAAAGTTTTTCAGTCAAGAGCAGTGAGTGATTTTCTGTCTTTCTGTTGTTGCTTGATTAATATCAATGACTCGGACAATAGAAACTAAATTAGGCTGCTGTCCCTTTGCATCCATTGCATCTGTGCATTCGGTTTTAATGTACTGAGACACGTTCTCCCTGCTGTTTACATTCATTTAAGACGTAATCAACTGTGTTTACGTCAATACTCGTCAAAACGGACAATTCGACATCATTTTGTGTGTAATTCTCCATTCATGCAACGTGAAAGAGTACTCGCACGCTGTGAGACAATTTCTGTGTGTGTGCTTCTCTCTTGCATCATCAGATTTATCCATATGTCTGCTCTTCTCATACTTGACATTTTCAACATATTGAAATTTTTTAACATTTTATGTTGACGTGCAGCAAGTGTTTGTTAGCTTATGTCCCGCCGGTTCATATGTACGCATATAACTTCCGAACCACACAGCAGATTCGTTCTGAATGATTATCTTCCCAAATCGTCCCTCCCTAACATTTTCGTCTCGTTTTTTATTCATTGGCGAAAACGTCAATAGATTTACGTCATAGTTTTTGTCATTCAAAGAGTTTTAGTTTGTTATCGTCTTGTTGACGTCAGTGAAAAAAATGTTAACACTGACTTGAACTTCCTTTCTCATCTCACGAACAGCTTGTAACACTCCAAAGAGAAAGGAAAACTTGAAATCGCATCATATGACCCCTTTAACGGCTCCTTACTAGTCCAATCAGAGAAGTATAATAAAGATTATGTCCACTTTTTGTAGCAACAAAACTGTGATTCTGTTTTGTTGTAGTCAGTTACATGTGTTTTGGCAGTGGTGAGCACCTGTACGTATAAGTCTGCTTACATAGCAACTGTAAAAGCAGGACACAGCTGCTGCAAATGATCTCAGGCATATTGATGCATATAAATTTGATTGCAGTACATTGTCATCGTAAAAATCACTGCAACTAGCTTATATTTAGTTAACTGAGATTATTTGAAAAGAACGTTCTTCTATAGAATTATAATACCATTAGTACAAACAAATCCTCTTCACTCTAACATCCTTGAAGTGATTACATTCAGTTACATTCATAAAAATAAGGACGTGGAAACTAAAACTACAAACCTTTCTCCTTGTATGTGATGGACCGTCATCATCCTCCTCTTCTTCATCTGTTTGTTTGCGGATCAGAGTGAAGTTTAGTGCAGCGTAAACATTCTAGACTCACATAACTACTTCGATCAAAGATCAAAAACATCTCGTTGATTTATTAGCTTTAGGTGGAGCATAACGAAAGTTTTCTGGCAAATCAGCAGTCTCGCATGGTGAATTTAACCTTTACAAGTTTCGTTATGAACTTGCTAACTAAAATACTAAAATGTAAAAACGCATACTCAAGTAAAAGTACAGATATCTTACCAGAAAATGACTTTGGTAGAAGTTGAAGTCACCGTTTAGAATATTACTTGAGTAAAAGTCTTAGTAAAAGTACAAGTAAATGCAAAATGGAAAAGAAGCAAATAAATGTATATAAAAAAAAATTCATACACAGCTTGAGTAGCAAGATTGTGTTCAGTTTTAACTCTTTCTTCGATTTTGTATTTTTGGATAAGAATAAAAGGACTTCATCCGGTACTTAGTGTCTTTCATTCCAACATAAGAAAACATTTCTGGAATCTGCATCTAAAATAGCATTTAGATGTATTTACACAGTTTAACCACTTAACCTGCACCCCTATTTTTAACAGGGTGTCTACAGATATGAACAAGTTAAATTTAAGACTTTTTAAGACCTTTTTAATACCACCTTGTGTGAAATTTAAGACCAAGCCTGTGATGGAAATACACATTATATTACACGTATATGTAATATTTAACGCGTTTTAATGTAAAAAGAAAACAAAATATCATCGCTGTCAAAAATGCTATTTGTTATTACGATATACAGTGAACTTTTCATATCAGCAGTAGGGCTGTGACGGTATGGGATTTTTCTTACCGCGGTGAAGACGCAACAAATCACCGCGGTTTGGCGGTTAATCGCAACCCCCCTCCCCTTCCCGCCGCGGAAATATAATGATTTAAGAATGCATGCAGCTTGTAAATGTACATGGAAATGAATAATAATAAAGCAGTCTTCTTTATTATTAAAACAGCAAATTATGTGAACAATACTAAAATAAAATTACATTTATTTCAATCATTTAAAGCTTTCTATAGATATATTTATCATGTCTGTGAGGCATGTATTCGCTGAGTTTCGGTTCATTTTTAAATGAAAGCACAACGTTTTGTTGATATTGTGAGTGCACACAAATAAAAGTAGACCCTTTACAGCTACGAATTATGTATTACTCTTACCTTTATGAGCAAAAATGACGGTGTATCCACTGAAAAAAAATGCAAGTGATCGCGCTGGCGCCAACATGTCCTGCAAAGCGCGCTTCAGCTTCCACTCTCCGCAAGGAGCAAAATATCCTCAGATAATAACCGTAGGACTGGTTTAACAGAGGACGCTGTGACTGTCTTCTCGGAAGACAGCGCATCTGTAAAATCCGTGACCACCTTCAGCGCTGCATTAACGGGTTCTAGGACTTCGATGTATGTATTAAAGTGTCTAAAAATGTAAGTAACTTCATATACTTTACTACTTGTTTGTTGAACTAAAATCAACGTAACATTTGCAATCGTGAAAATATTCAGCAAAATAGATCCCTTGTCATGGTATGTTACTTGACTATATCACGCTATAAATAACATTTAGAATTTTTACCTCAGTATGTTTGTTCTGTGAGTTTCTTTATGTGTGCCGTACGCTCATTTGATTTCTCCATGAAAGTCTCTCACAGAGACAGGCAGCACGAGCCTCAACAGCGCGAAATTGATCATAGAAATACACTATCAATTATCAATCACTGTTTAAGCTGAATGTAATAAAATCAGAAGAATCTGTTGAACTAAAATCAATGTAACATTTGCAATCGTGAAAATATTCAGCAAAATAGATCCCTTGTCATGGTATGTTACTTGACTATATCATGCTATAAATAAACTAAACATTTTGAATTTTTACCTCAGTATGTTTGTTCTGCCAGTTTCTTTATGTGTGCCGTACGCTCATTTGATTTGATTTCTCAATGAAAGTCTCTCACAGAGACAGGCAGCACGAGCCTCAACAGCGCGACATTGATCATAGAAATACACTATCAATTATCAATCACCGTTTAAGCTGAATGTGATAAAATCAGAAGAATCATTCGCGCGTTTTGATGCGTGATTATATTTTGTCACTTAAGTTTTAATCAGGCTATTAGTCCGGTTAGGCAAGTACAATTCTCAAGCCATTTTTTCAGTAAACTTAAGCTGAATGTGATAAAATCAGAAGAATCATTCGCGCGTTTTGATGCGTGATTATATTTTGTCACTTAAGTTTTAATCAGGCTATTAGTCCTGTCGGGCAAGTACAATTCTCAAGCCATTTTTCAGTAAACTTGCATGAACCCATTTAAAGTAGTTCGGAGGCTGGTCAGCGAGATGGTGTTCGACTGTATTCTGTAACCGCAATTCTCTGATGACGCGGTAACTACAGCGGGGGGGAAAGTACTCTTGATGGACACTCACTGGGTCCGTCAGACTGGAGACATTTTTGTGGTAATGTGACCAAAATATTTAAGACCTACTGAATCTGAATTTAAGACATGAATGAATGAAATAATGAACAAACAAAACATGCTAAATAATTTTTTTTACAACATTTGTAACAGTTTTTCATTCAAATAAATCTAAAACTGTAAACTGCTAATTATGATAAATATCCAGTTACTGAAAAACTAAAGCAACTTTTACAAAGTATAGGAAGACACTCAAGGCAGTCACTAAGGTTTGTCCTCTAACCCAGTGTTTCCCAACCTTTTTTTAGTCGTGGCACCCTTTGGAAATTTTAACAAACTTGTGGCACCCTACAAAATTAATTTTGTCACAATATTTGAATTTCTAACTTCCATATGATAATTTGAAAAGTGTAGATGAATAAAAAATGACAAGTAAGCAGTCAGTAATAAAATAAGAAATAAAGAAATAAATAATGATAGCACAAATAAAAAATAACAACAGGCCTTCGAATATTATCAGAACACGCGAGCATAACGGTTAAAAATATTAAAAAATGATTTTTTACACGGCACCCCTGCTCTCCACAGACGGCACCCCGGTTGGGAAACACTGCTCTAACCGACTGGAAAACAAAGCCACTCAAAGACAAGAAAGGGAGAAAGAGAAAGTGTGGAAGCAGAACAAATCAAATTTGCAACACTGTGTGTGTGTGTGTGGAAATTAGAATAAATCAAAGCTATGGGTTTCAAGCCTAGGAAATCTTGTTTTCTAATGTGTGCATTAGATGGAACACAAAAGCTCCCTATAACAGAAAGAATCAGGATCAAAACTTACTGGTCATGCATCCCTCGCTGTTACAGTCTCACGCCAGCAATGGCTTCCCTCCCTTCATCTCCCTCCTCTGAACTATTTTTCAGGGTCTGATGTATCCACCTAAACTTGGAAACATTTCTGGAACAACTATTAGATTTGAACTTTTTGAACAATGTAACATGTAAACTAAAAACAGTTCACGCATGATAATATTTCCCACCCAGCTCATGCCAGTCATTGTAACACACAGTGTAAAAAACACTGGCACCTCACAGGTTGCACACACGACTGGTGTCTTCTGATGGCAAAGCTTGCACTTTCGCCGTCCAGCAGTGCTGTCATCTGTGACGTGCTTCGGATTGTGGCAATCGACTTTTGAAGCTTGAGGAGCAGCTGTGCCCGATTCCAACCCTGCAAGTTCCAGAACAAGTGTTTCCCTGAATGCTTTCTGGGTCAGGGGTCTTTCCTTTTTTGCTCTGGCCAGATGCTGATGCAAAATGAAGGCATTGACAACAGCAATATCTACAAAGTGGTAAAAGAAGGTCCTATACCACTTCCGTGTTTTGTGGAGCACTTTGTAGTATCCAATGAGGGCATCGGACAGGTCCACTCCCCCCATGAACCTGTTGTAGTCCAGCACAGCACCTGGAACAGGCACATGCACTTGAGACCACTGCCTATCATTGTCCTTCACCCTCCTTTGCATTGTGTCACCTTCATATGCTTTGTGGAATGTAGAACACCGGTACTTCCGGGTGTCTTTCCATTCCACAAACAGCAGCTCATCCTCTCTGAGCCATTGCATGGACCCTCGTGGAGCATTCCGCGGCAGTCTGTTGGTGGTTGTCTTTGGGAAACCGATCCTGTTTGGACGAATGGTGCTTCATGCCCAAATCCTCTTAGAGAGGAGGTCTCTGAAAAGCATGGGACTGGTGTAAAAGTTGTCAACGTACAGCTTGTAACCAGTGCCCAACATCTTTTCATCTATGAGTGACATGACAGACTCATAGCTCAGCCCATTCTGAGATGGCATGGACTTACCCTCATACACGAAGAACTCACAGGTGCAACCACTTAGTGAGTCTGCCAAGACAAAAAGCTTGTAGCCCCATTTAGTGGGTTTGTTCTTCATGTATTGCTTGAGTCCAGACCTCGCCTTTGATGCCACCATCCTCTCATCTATGGAGGTGTTCTGATTTGGATGAAAAAATGTTCTGCAGGCATCCCTCATGTTGTCATAGAGAGGCTTGATCTTCCCCAAGCAGTCATAGGCTGCTGTTCCCTTCTTCTTTTCATTTTCTTCATCATCCTGAGGATCGCTAAGATGAAGAGCGTTTGTGATGTTCAGAAACTTCCTACAGAACACTATAGATTTGAGACCTCCTCCAATAATCAGTCACAGCAGAGACCTTCACAAGACCCATGTACACAACAAGTGCCAGGTAAGACTTCAAGTCTTCTACAGAGATGTTATGCCATGGCTCGTCTCTACCCTGCTGATTTTTGGATCCATAGGCATTTGTGTGCTGAATGATGGTTTGCAGCACAGATGAAGAAAAGAAAAGCTGAAACAACTGCAGTGCTGTGTATGATGCAGTTGTCACCAACTGTGGCCCAAGTTCACGAGCAGGCCTAAACACAGACTTGGGAGGCCCAATGTCATCCTCATCCACATTATGCTATCTTTTCTGTGAGGTGCTAGGGGACACAGCAGGGACTGACTGGCTCCCTCTACCTCTAGTAGCTGCAGCAGATTCAGATGGAGACTCGGATGCAGATGATGAAGATGACTGCCGTGGTCTCTTCCTTTGCTCAGGACTGGACTCCAGATTCCAGTCCTCATCTGTGTCAGTTGAAGGCCTATTTTACAGCACAGAGAAACACACACACACACACACTTGTCTGCCCACTGCCACCCACTCCTCTCTAATCTAATTACAGCCCCTCAACCAGCTGCTTGTGTCGGCAGACAGCAGCGGCAGCATGGAGGCCGGTGCAGAGTATCATCTATATTAAATTTTCATAAACTAAATCTTTCGGAGACAACCTGATACTGCTGTTCTTTTAATATATATATATATATATATATATATATATATATATATATATCATAAGATTATAAATGTGATGTCCTTATGTATGTATAATATACAACCCTATCACATACTCATGTTGCACCCTAAATTTTGTACCTCACCGCTGTCACAGCAAATACATGATAAACATATACAAACATTCAATACAATGATGTTGAATCTTACCGATCTAAAACGGGATCGAGTCCATGAATAAACATCTCCTCTTGAGCTGAATCGACGCTCGACACCGTGCTATCCCTGTCTGAGACGCATCTCCCCAAGTGTTTCTGCTGCTCTTCGTCGCTGCTTCTCATCACCTCCTCCAAAACACTCTCAACACCACAAAAACTCTTCTGAATTCGACGTTCCATGATTCAGATGTAGCTTCGAAGAAAATCCGCTCGCCGATAAATACTCAGTGTAGCGCCGCGATGGCGTTCTGTGTATGCAGCGTGCGTACAGACGAGAGCGCAGTCAGCGCACGAACACGCTAATTTTGCACGTGTATTCTGCAAAAATGCTTATGCAAACTGTCATTCATTGTAAACGTTCTTGTGGTTGGCTAACATTTCCATCCATCAAAATCTTATTGGCTAGGCATTGGCTGGCTTCAAACAGCCAAAAAGAGGGTGCGGTGATTAGCGCCTCGCTGAGCCTGTCAGTGACTCCCTTTATGATCTGAGCTATAACATCGCCTGTGATTGAAGGAGAGAGACGGGGGACGGCTAATTTTGCCCAGTTGTCACCAACTGTGGCCCAAGTTCACGAGCAGGCCTAAACACAGGCTTGGGAGGCCCAATGTCATCCTCATCCACATTATGCCATCTTTTCTGTGAGGTGCTAGGGGACACAGCAGGGACTGACTGGCTCCCTCTACCTCTAGTAGCTGCAGCAGATTCAGATGGAGACTCGGATGCAGATGATGAAGATGACTGCCGTGGTCTCTTCCGTTGCTCAGGACTGGACTCCAGATTCCAGTCCTCATCTGTGTCAGTTGAAGGCCTATTTTACAGCACAGAGAAACACACACACACACACATACAAGTAAAAGAGGATTTTAGTCAAATATAGGAGACATACAACTATTAGCAACATCAATATTTCTTCACATTACAATTATAAATGCTTGTTTGCCAAATACTTTTTGCTTCTAATACACAGGATTATAAATGCTTTGTAATACTTATACTTCCCCCCACATATTTTCACCTTGTAATCCTTTCCTTACATTATTTTTATATTCAAAGAATCGGATTCACACACACACACACACACATATACATATATACTCTGCTGCTCTTCGTCGCTGCTTCTCATCACCTCCTCCAAAACACTCTCAACACCACAAAAACTCTTCTGAATTCGACGTTCCATGATTCAGATGTAGCTTCGAAGAAAATCCGCTCGCCGATAAATACTCAGTGTAGCGCCGCGATGGCGTTCTGTGTATGCAGCGTGCGTACAGACGAGAGCGCAGTCAGCGCACGAACACGCTAATTTTGCACGTGTATTCTGCAAAAATGCTTATGCAAACTGTCATTCATTGTAAACGTTCTTGTGGTTGGCTAACATTTCCATCCATCAAAATCTTATTGGCTAGGCATTGGCTGGCTTCAAACAGCCAAAAAGAGGGTGCGGTGATTAGCGCCTCGCTGAGCCTGTCAGTGACTCCCTTTATGATCTGAGCTATAACATCGCCTGTGATTGAAGGAGAGAGACGGGGGACGGCTAATTTTGCCCGGAAGAGACTGTCTATGGGAAATACATGGCGTTTCAACGCTGAAATACGAATTAGAATCGATATTTCTTTGAAAATGAACATTATCGACATCAAAATCTTATTGGCTAGGCATTGGCTGGCTTCAAACAGCCAAAAAGAGGGTGCGGTGATTAGCGCCTCGCTGAGCCTGTCAGTGACTCCCTTTATGATCTGAGCTATAACATCGCCTGTGATTGAAGGAGAGAGACGGGGGACGGCTAATTTTGCCCAGAAGAGACTATCTATGGGAAATACATGGCGTTTCAACGCTGGAATACGAATTAGAATCGATATTTCTTTGAAAATGAACATTATCGACAACTATAACTCGAATCGCTCATGTAAACAAAGGAGGATCTTTTGTTTTCCCCCCTATTTTTTCGTTGTTTTGGATTAAAAAGTGGGATGCATTTTGAAGAGTGGACCCTTACCTTGAAATGTGTGCTGGTGTTTCTTGGAATAGTCCGAGCTGACCAGAACTATAAGCGATGAAACGGAAGTACTGCCGTTCACTTTGTACATGTTTAAATGGCAATTTTTAACATAAAACGTTGAACACTGATATTTGAAATTATTTAAAACATGAAAAAAAAAAATAGTTGAAATGTGAAATTAAAACCGCCAGTAGGTGACAGCAAGTGACTGTTAATGAGTGAGTCATTGAGATTCAACCGATTCATTCAAACGACTGATTCATTCAGAA
>NW_015555894.1:88152-88675 GCF_001515605.1 Sinocyclocheilus anshuiensis | reverse complement strand
AACCACATAAACACATTTCATTACACCAAATAATGTTCTTTTTAGCAGCATCATATGACCCCTTTAAAACATGAAAAAATAGTGGAAATGTGAAATTAAAACCGCCAGTAGGTGACAGCAAGTGACTGAATGAATCGGTTGAATCTCAATGACTCCCTCATTAACAAACAACTGATTCATTCAGTAACCAAGCATTTGACTGTGTTAATGAGTGACTCACTGAATCATTTAATCAACCGATTCGTTCAAAAAGCTGATTCATTCGATAAGTAAACACCATTGCTCAGAGACGTAAACACCATTGCTCAGAGACGCAAAACAGTGCTGTGATCTTTGTTTGGAACTATTTTCGTTGGCAAAATTGAGCAAAAACACACAATATTAGCAATATTGTGTCTAAAAATTTAATTCACAATATTAACTTTTTTGTTTATTAATCTGTTGTATTCAGGGAAACAAGCACACTTGCTTGTGTAATATTGAATTCTGTTCTGCATTTTATTAGGCTACATCACGCAAAACC
>NW_015555894.1:82414-83394 GCF_001515605.1 Sinocyclocheilus anshuiensis | reverse complement strand
ACTGTCCATTGCTCAGAGACGCAAAACAGTGCTGTGTGATCTTTGTTTGGAATTATTTTCGTTGGCAAAATTGAGCAAAAACAAGCAATATTACCTCTAAAATGTAAAAACTTATTGCTTTACTGAACTTGTATAAACTGATTATTAAATGTGTTCATGCTGATATCTGCAGAAAAACGGTACCCTTTGTGTGATATAGATTAAGTTAACTATATTAAATTATATAAATATAAAAAGCATACAGTAGCATTTTGCCATCTACAATTTAGAATGCCTTGAATTTTGAGTTTTAATAGACTAATAAATCACGTGCGTGCACTCTCTGTGATATACTTGATAATGTCAGATCGCACATCATTACGAGTACACTTACCATATTATCGCAGACGATGCTGTATCATACACCCCAGACTCGACTTGAGTGGAAAATTAATCATCCGCGGTTGTGCATGCACTTGTTTGTTTGCACGAGCAAAGGTGTTTTTAGGAGTCTAACTTGCAAACGCCAGACCACTGATTCGTCAAACATGCTTCTCTGCAGTCCGTGTTCTTCTGACTCTTTTGTAGTAACGAATATGCTTCGGGGAAATGTATCGGAGCGAATATGCTTCGGGTAAATGTATCGGAGTAAAAGTATAAATTTTAATTAGGAAATGTAGTGAAGTAAAAGTTGGCTGAAATATAAAAACTGAAGTAAAGTACAGATACTCCCAAAAAATACTTAAGTACTGTAACGAAGTATTATTAATTCGTTTCATTTTACCACTGCAATTCGGTCCTACAAATGGCGGCCACACCACTGTGTGACGTCACATGAAACCTATGAATTAAAAATACAGTAAACACTAATGTTGTGAAATGTGTCAAAGTAAAATATCTGTTTTAATGCTTTAACATATACTGTATTACTGTGATCAAAGCTGAATTTTCAGCATCATTACTCCACTCTTCAGTGTCACATGATCCTTCAGAAATTATTC
>NW_015555894.1:76825-79463 GCF_001515605.1 Sinocyclocheilus anshuiensis | reverse complement strand
CATTTCTGATTATTATCAATGTTGAAAACAGTTGTGCGGCTTCATATTTTTGAGGAAACTTATTTTTTTCACCATTCTCTTAAGAATATACGCACCCTCTCAGACATGACCTTGATTGCTAAATTATATATATGATTTGAAACATTGATATGCTGATTTGTTGTCAAGAAACATTTCTGATTATTATCAATGTTGAAAACAGTTGTGCGGCTTCATATTTTTGAGGAAACTTATTTTTGTCACCATTCTCTTAAGAATATACGCACCCTCTCAGACATGACCTTGATTGCTAAATTATATATATGATTTGAAACATTTGATTAACATAGTGCTACTTAACCACTTGCAATCTTAACTTGTTCGGCTTCATCACCCACCTTACTGTACTGGTGAATCTGAGGGCGAGATATGCCTAGTCATATTTTCTTGTCTTTTCACCACACTGGATGCAACAAAGTGAACGTTGCAAATCCAATTGTCCTTTGTGTCAGCGCTGGAGTTCATCAGAAATAGATGAGCTATCTACGGGGCACCCAGATGACCAGCACCCAGATCCCCACTGCAGAAAAAGAAAATCAAGTGGCATGGATGAGTTTGAGAATGAAATGCTATTGTCAAAGAAAAACAAAAAGATGGTGACATCAGCAGCTTCATCCACTGCATTCGACCTGCACTCTCCCGTCTACCCAGGGAAACCAGGAGTTTGCTACAAATAAAAATAATGCAAATGATTCATGCGGCTGAGTACAGTTCCCCGGCACACGATCCTAAGTATAAATCTCCCAAAAATGAAATGATTTTCTCAGATCTGAACAGATATAGAAGAGAACAGATTTGGAGAAATGTAGCATCACACCACTTGCTCTGCAGTGAATGAGTGAATTTATCGGCTGTTTGGACTGTCGTTCTGACGGCACTCATTCACTGCAGAGCAAGTGGTGTGATGCTACATTTCTCCAAATCTGTTCTCTTCTATATCTTGGATGATCTGAGAAAATTCAGCACATTTTCATTTTAGGGTGAAGTATTCTTTAAATGAAAATGTGTTTGTGTTTATCAAAAAATAATACTTCTAATACACGAGTTTTATGATTGTATTTTTTCAAAATGTTATTTTTTGAGTCAACTGTGAGGTGGCTTACAAAAACAAGTTATGTTAAGTCGCTCTGGTCTTCTCCTGGTGTTACCTGGGAATTGTTGTTTTCGGTGGTCACAGAAAAGGTTTATTAACCCTTTAGGCGCCAGGGATTTTTGGGGAAAATGCTGGATTTTGACATCAAGATTTCAAAACCTTGTGGCTTGAAAGGGCTTAAAGATAGAGATCTACTGTAAATTAGAAAAATATTGGGCATGACCGAAAGTTTATGTGGGGTGTAAATATACTCGTCTAATTTGCATATTATGACGTCATCATGGGCGGCCATCTTGAATTTAATAATATTCAGGAAATAGTATATATTGAATTAATGTTTGAACTTATTTGCATGTTTTTTTTTTTATAAAAAAAAAAAAATTTTTATTCTCATTCCAAATGATCAGAAAAGAGGAAACCAACACTAAAACAGGAAAAAGTATTAAATTATTACTATACTATATAGTAGTAAAACGCATGTGAACAGTATCCATTATTGTGAAACCAGCGAGACAGAAAAACACCGCTCCGATCACAGCGTCCTCCATCCTCCTGTTGTTAATGTTGTTCTTCTTTGTTTCCGTTGTTGAATGCCGCACACTAATGACGTTGCTCTCGACCAGCTTACGTCACTTCCTAGTACACACTGTCGGTGCGAAAGCAACCCTTTAAATGGTACTGGGAAATAGTTCGCACAAAATCGCCCCAGTACTTTAGTACTGTACATTTAGTTCTGGAACTAAAGCGATGCGAAAGGGCATAAAAACACCCAAAATGGTACTGGGAAATAGTTCGCGCAAAATCGTCCCAGTACTTTAGTACTGTACATTTAGTTCTGGAACTAAAGCTGTGCGAAAGGCCCTATTCATAAGATATTGAATGGATGTTTGAACTTATTATTATTCTTTTTTTTATCTTTTTATCCTCATTCCAAATGATCTGAAAAGAGGAAACCATCAATAAAACAGGCGAAAGTATTAAATTACCAACAGGCTCATCAAAGCGTTTGATCCAGTCCTGATACACTTCTTCATTTCTCAAAAAAACCCAGCCACCATTGTCATTGCTATTTCCAGCCCTATTTAGAGACAGATCACCCCTGCTGCCTCTACCATATCTCCCGGCTCTCCCACGCACAGCACGGCCACGTCTACCGCAGCCACTCCCACTTCTTTGGGGCAGCTAGTGCTACTTCCAGCCCTATTTCTCCAACCCCTGTTGCCTCTACCTCTAGCAACAGCTGTCCTATGGACACTACGACCACGTTCTCCCCTGCCACCCCCATCCCCGTTGGGCAAAGGGTCGAAATGATCACTTGTTTGTGCTTCGTGTACACTCGCGCCTTGCACGGCGGCACCATTGCGCTGCAAAGATGTACCGGGAGAAGCGCGATCATTAGACGACCGATCGTCATTTCCAAAAGGCAAATATTCCCCTTCAGAGTCAGAATCGGCGAATAACATTTGCAACACATCCTCACGGTACAACTTTTTATTAGCCATTTGG
>NW_015555894.1:67284-70659 GCF_001515605.1 Sinocyclocheilus anshuiensis | reverse complement strand
CGGCACCATTGCGCTGCAAAGATGTACCGGGAGAAGCGCGATCATTAGACGACCGATCGTCATTTCCAAAAGGCAAATATTCCCCTTCAGAGTCAGAATCGGTGAATAACATTTGCAACACATCCTCACGGTACAACTTTTTATTAGCCATTTGGTGATTTTCTCTCACAAATCTCACAATTTACTCAGACGCTCTGAACTGAACTGCTTCAGCATCAATGACACGATAGCTCACTTGCTCTGCTCTTTACTCAAACACTTTGAATAGGAACATGACGTCATTTTGGTGTAGAATCGAAGTACTACATGTCTGCCATCTAGTGGTAGGGAATACAAATGAGATATTACACCATATTAGGAGCTACAGTCTATTTTATTAAGTATGACGTCTTGTCTCAATTTTGCGACTTTGCCACTTAGAGGGTTAATTAATTAAAAACAATTAAAATGGAACAGAAAATAATCCACTTTCCTGATTCATTGTCTTGTTGCTAAGAAAGTACTTAAATTATTTCTCAAAACTGCCACTAAGTTTCATAACTGAGCAGCCATGATTCCAAATGCATTCTCCACAATCCTCCTTGCATGGGACAGACGGAAGTTGAAGATCTTCTGGTCAACAGGGAGTGCTCTTCCTGGGTAGGGACGCAGAAGATGTTTTTGGAGGGGAACGGCTTCATCTCCTATAAATACAAATGGTACTGGCCCAAGGTGTTCACCATTAGGGAGGGGCTCATCATCAGGATTATCCAGGGCTCCATCTCTGAGACCTCTTCCAAATGCCGAGGCAGACAACTTTTCACCATCGCTGCTCTTGCCATAAGCACCAATGTCTGCCATTTTGAAAAGGTAGTTGGCATCTACCACAGCCAGAAGAATGATGAACTGTCCCTTGAAGTTATAATAAAGGGACCCAGAATCAGCAGGCGCTTTGATTGTAATGTGCTTACCATCAATGGCACCCAGGCAATGTGGAAAAGCCCATTTACTGGAGAACTCCTCAGCAATCGCCCTCCAATTAGATTTGACAGGTACTGGTATATACTCTCCTACCAAACTCTCCCAAATGGCTGTGGCCACAGATGGCACTATTCCAACAACAGTATATTTGCTAATACTGAAGCACTTGGAAATTGTGTGGTAGGAGTCACCAGTTGCCAAGAACCTGAAATTTATGATTTTGTTTACGTTAATGAGTATTTGGATAATATTAATGTAATATAAAATAACTTAGCACTTCCTTAAACTTCATAAACCTACATATAAAGGTAATATTTGTCAACATTCGACAGTTGAATGATGAAAATTGGTGACCTGGTAAATGAATCTGTCCTCAATTTTTTACAAAAGAAACTTCAAGATTCCTTTATCAATTTTCTGTAAATACTTTTAAGCTAAAGTACTCACCATAAACCGACCGCTAGACATTCGGCGGGACTTATTACCCGACGCAGTTTGGTGTTCTGCCTCTCAATCAATGGAGGGACCATGGTGAGCAATCGATCGAAGTCTGCGCTACTGAGCCGAAAGTACTCCCTATGGTGAGCCTCATCCAACCGAAGCTCCTGGATCAAGGAATGAAACTCTCCCCACTCGTTCCGCGACTGGAGGGTAGGGTGAACCCAAAGCCTTCTACTTTTCAGGAACTTTTTTCGTCGCCGCAACAGACACCGGGCAAGCACATCAGAATCCATGTTGTGTGTACTGTGAAAACCTTGGCGCGTGTTGTCATATCCTGCTCCCGCCCCTTTTCACAGCACCGTCCGAACGAATTTCGCATGCTCAAATTCTAGTGTGACTGCGGCTTTAGAGTCAGATTAAACACACGCAGAGCCATGCTGAATTGTATAATCATGGCAGGTTTCATTTACTCATCCAAAGATCCACCAGAGCTGTGAGGCGCACGGCTCAAACAGACTCTCTGCACTTGGTTACAAAGCATTTAAAGTTGCTGTTGGTTGTTTAAAATATCAAACGGATGAACTCGCGCCTCGTCTGGTCAGTTGAGCTAGAACTTCAAATCTGTGATACTGTCACTATGGTTACCTGAATGCGGTCGTGACTTCAGCTGTCGCCGACCGGTCCTTAGCGTTGAGCACTGTACTGTGACATGCTGTATGCCCACTCCTCAGTCTGTTCCAGAGTAGACTTGTGCCGGTATTCGGTAATGCGATATAACACGGTAATGAATATGCACGATATTGTTATCGTGGGCACTTCTAAATACCGTGAATAATTATATATTACAAATTATTCAGAATTGTGAATTAAGAATACTTTTTCCATCAACTGGTCAAAATGCACAACACCGCTGTATGCTGCGTGAAAAACGCGTGCGCACATGTAAACCAGCGCGGACGAGAAGCACATGGCGGAACATGTGAGAGACGCTCTGGATGAAAGCGCACTTTCACTCTCTTGACAGCAGATAACGCTAAACTGCAGAAATAATAATAATTCATTTAAATGAAGCCGATTAAGCTGATTTTAAATAAAGCAGCTGCAGCTGTTGGTTGTTTAAAATGTCAAATGGATGAACTTGCGCCTCGGCTGGTCAGTTGAGCTAGAACTTCAAATCTCTGATACTGTCACTATGGTTACCTGAATGCGGTCGTGACTTCAGCTGTCCATACATACAGATATGTATTGAATACTTTAATCTTCTGAATGGAAAAAAAAACACATTTCAAGACTCGCATGCTGTTGATCCCAAACTCTGACTGTCAATGCAGCCATCATTGACATTTGTATTCCTGATAGATGCCTTTTAATTCTTGCCACTTTTTTTGTGTCGGGATTTTATATTAGTAAAAATTATTTTATGAAAAAATGTTTGAATGAAACATTGAAAGATTATTAGCAGAAGTTGTGGTTGTTAATTATGGGCAAGTTAACTAAAGGATTATCAACTAATCAAAATAATAAACTGAGTAATCATAAATATAATCACTAGATTAATCAACTAATCATAAAAATAATCAATAGATTAATTGATCAGTTAGTTAGAGTCCTAAAAAGCCATTACAGAGAGTGATTTCTGTTAGAATACAACTTCTTGTACTGCTGTTTTGTGGAAAGCACATGTAAAATGTGATCTGAATGTCATCTGTTGAGGAGTGTAATTGGTGGAGATGTCTGCACATTTGCTGTGTCTCTGGGCCAGTGTTGGGCTCGTTGATTTTTCTGTACTGCTTTATTGCATTTAAATGTTCAGTTATTTTTGTTATAAAAAAAAAGTTATTAAACCTGTTATACCGTATTGTGACATCACGATGCTGAAATTTAGTTAAAAAAAAGTGCTTATACCGTGATAAAAGCATTAGCAATTAATCGCAACATGAAAATTTGATACCGGCATATCCCTATCTGGCAACA
>NW_015555894.1:62933-67152 GCF_001515605.1 Sinocyclocheilus anshuiensis | reverse complement strand
TATAATTCTGCCTCATCATTTGACCAAAATCTACATTGGATCGCAGTCAGAAGTTTTTACAAACACTCAATGGTGATTTGATAGTGACGTTTAAGTAAAAGCGTTGTATTAATTGTCACGTGTAGCTTGAAGCTAATTGTAGTAGCTATAACTTCTCTGTTACCCAAATATGATTATATTTCATGAAGTATTTCATCAAAAGAAATCGCATAAGTTCATAAGATTTTTAATTATAGTAATATAATTTATATGGGGATCAGAGGGCTGTGGGTGGGCAAGCCGTGTAATGCCAGAGTAAAGTAATGCCACATCTGTGTTCAGATCAGCTTTTCTCCTGACAAAATCAGTGTAATGGCAATATTTCCATCCCCTGAATGTAAGCTTTTCCATATTCCAAGCTTTCCTGATAAACTGGTGACTTCATGTGTCTGTGCAAGTCGTGGAAATTATGAAAATAAATCTAGGAATTATTGGATTGATGGTTTTCTAAACAGTAGGGGTTGAGGTATCAAAAGTAACTAGCTGTTTTATGGATGGTAACTAATATTGTTACTGAAATCTTAATAGTAATTAGTTACAGTACACTACTAGTTACTGCAAAAAGTAATATTATTACAGTAACTAGTTATTACCCAACACTGCTCTGGGCACATGAGAGTTTATAGAGTTTGAATTATTCTTCATGTAAATCGCAGCATTGTTCTGAGAGCTTTGTGCAGATGAGCATTTATGAGAGTCTACAGTTATTAATGTCAGAGATTTGTTTTTACTGAAAATGAAGTATACAATTTCTAAAAATTGTAAAAACTTAAAAATTAGCAAATGCATTATCGATTCATATATGTTATTATTGAGATTTTTGTTTTTGCACACATATTATACTCTTTAAGCTTGAGCATTTTAAGCTGCTGCTAATTTCAGCAGCACATATGAGTCTTTATATTTCATGTTAGATAGTTTGTAGGTTAGTTGCTTCAATTAATGTTTTGCAAGATAGAACCTTATAATTCCAAACGGAAAATTACTTTTTAGAATGAGAAGGTTCTATCTGCATTTGACCTGTTCCAAAAATCCCCATTTACAAATTTGAGAGGATTTTGATATTGTACATTTAGAATACATTTAGGGTCTCTGTCATGAAAGAGACTTGTTCCCCATATCACTTTTGCTATATGGAATGCAAAATCTTTGAAGCTCAATCACTCAGAATGTAGATAGAACCTTACAGTTCCAAGGCAGCGATTTGTTCATATATTAGCTAACATCAAATAATAATGAGCAATTAATTTGTTACTGTAGTTATAACTTATAACAAATGCTGTAGAAAAATTGTCCGATGAGTTGATTAATGTTAACTAATGAAACTTTACTGTGAAATGTTTCTTTGGTTCAGTTGCCTGTATCCTCGAGTTTGAAACAACTCCAGAATATTTTTTTCCTAGTGCATAGGAGGTCCTCATTGAAGTCTCCACAGACAATGACAAGATGGTTGTGTGCAAGGCCCAGATAAACCAGCATACTCTTCAAGTTAGTCAAAAAATCTCCAACGCTGTACTGTGGTGGCCTATACACAGCTTGCGATTGCTGCTTTTATTGGGGAATCTATTTTGATGACGACAAATTCCAGATCGGTCACATTTTGTACATATTGCCTGGGCTGAGTTGGAATGTGCTCCTTGCAATATATTGTGACTCCAACTCCATTTTTCTTTCCAATTTCCTGATGCGTTGAGTAGGAGACATGTCTATTGTGTGTAAACAAGTTGTATCCTTCCAACTGGAGATCTGACGAGGTACACAATCCAGTCAGGTGCGTTTCTGTTAGACAAAGAATATCCGTGAGTTGCAGCTCATGATGGCATCTGATATCCTCGATATGGGATGCCAGTTCTTCCGTGTTGTGATGAACGAAGGTAAGTGTATGTTCCTGCCTAGTCTCCTTAACGTGCTGCAGAAGTGGCATGATTTCTTCGACTCTTGCTCTTCTCATGTTTTGCAAAGAGGCTGTGATTTCAGAATCAGCATATATCTTCTTTAATCCATGTAGCAAAGTTGTTCTGCTGAGGGCAACGTGGCCCTTTCCCGGCTCAAAAATTATTTGATGATACTACTGCAGACTGCATCGTCATGCCTTGAACTTTGTGGGCTGTGCAGGCATAAGCTAGCTTGATGGGGAACTGTCGACGAACCGCTCCTTTCCTCAGATTCTCTTCAGATCTCTCAATGTAAACCAAGACGTCTTCTTCACCTTGTACTTTTTTGCGATGTTTCTGACCGGCATTCGGATTGTCGAGTTGAAGTCCTAGCATTTGTACTGTGGCGATTCCATCTTTTGTTTTGGTGACTATGCTTGCAATCTTGCCAAAACATCCATTAACAATTCCATCTTCTACATCCAGATTCATGGTTACCATTACACGAACTCCCACTGCAACTTGAATCGTGTCAAGCAAGTCGTCCTTTTTTCCAGTGACAGGTTTGTTTAGTCTCTTCATCCCTCCTGTTTTTGGGTCTTTCCTGAAGTCTTCGGCATCAGTGGTTATGATGTCAGTGTGAAGGGCCTGTACAGTCTCTGTATTGTATTTGTGAACTTCTTTGTTGGTGACGAATATGTGCAGAGCATTAAGTGGGCAGTCTTCGGGCTTCTTCACAGCCTGGAGTAACAAAGCTCTCATCTTCCCTAAGAGCTTCGGAGTTAAGGGGGTTGTCGCAGAATCTTGGTTGCTTCCATGTGTATGCACTTGATGACGTGTGATTTTCCACAACCAGCACCGCCTAACACAACGTATAAAAACTTTTCCGGATTATGACCCCACACATGCTTCTGGCACCACCGGCGGACAGTGTAGAAAATGGCTGCCTGTGTCTCATTTAGACTCCTAAACATCTTCCTCACAAATTCAATAGTCATCTGCAGTGCCTCCATCTGTGGTACGACTTCGTCTCCATCTTCATGAAGAATCTGGTCTTCCTGGACATAATCTTGTTCATCCTTCTCTTCTGGATTGATGTCTTCTTGTTCTGCAATACACTCCAAGCGATCAATGTCAATTTCAGGCACAAAAGCTGTACAAGCATTCTCAGATGGCCCTTCCTACTGCAACTGTTCAAATGCTTCATCCACTTCTTTGCTGTGTATTTCATACTTCTGCTGGTGTGCTTTCACTATGGCACAGACCAGTGTCAGGACACCAGGGTGCACTTTTGTAAAACTCCTCCTACATCTGTGAGTTGAAGCGATGTGGCACGTAAAGATTCAACAATCTTCCGCAAAACTTTTCCAGTTGCTTCTCCTCTGAAAAACGAGCACACCTGATAATTGCAGCCTTACCAACAGTTCTGTTCTGAATAAATCCCATATTGTTGAGCAGTCGGTGAACATTCTTTCCATTTGTTTGCCAACCATACACAACACGGTAATTTGACACCAAGTGTCACGCTTCAGGAACACTTCTTCATTGGTAAGGTGCATGTTCGTGCCACAGACTCCTGAGCGCTCACTTGCCTGTGTTTGGAGTAGGCCTGCATTATGTGCTTCATTTCATCCTCTTCTTTTACGCTTGGTTCACAAACACCCTTGATCATGTTCTTCAGGAAATCGATCATTTCATGTTCTGGGTTGGAATTGTAGGACAACATATAAATGATGCAGCTGTAAGAGTCAAGAACAAACTGAATATCCATGTTGGCATTCCATGCCCTCAGGAAATCTGGGTTGTATCCATTAACCCAAGCCTCTTTTGGATCACGCTTCAGCAAAATCGCGTTTGAAGTGGACAATGGCTCAGCATAATTACTGTAATCATCCAGGGACAGATTACATTTGGTCAGCAAGTCTGACAAGTTGTCAAATGAGGCCTGGGGATCATTTAGCAAATCCCACAATGGCTTGAGTTTCATTCTGGCATCGTTCATTGGTTTGCAAACAGCATCCTGTCTTGACTTCTTTCTGACTGGGTGGTTTTGGTCTTTGTTTTCCTCCTTGTTTCCCTGTTCCTCAGAATGCTGTGATCGTGGAAGGGTGATGGTGGTCCTTGACATGGGTGGGTTAGGGTTAGAGTTCGAGTTCGAGTTCTAACCCAAAGGTTGCGAGTTTGAGTCTCATACCGGCAGGGATTGTCGGTGGGGGGAGTGAATGTACATCGCTCTCTTCCACCTTCAATACCACGACTGAGGTGCCCTTGAGCAAGGCACCGAACCCCCAACTGCTCCCCGGGCG
>NW_015555894.1:54921-62730 GCF_001515605.1 Sinocyclocheilus anshuiensis | reverse complement strand
TGCACTTTGGATGGGTAAATGCAGAGCACTAATTCCGAGTATGGGTCACCATACTTGGCCACATGTCATGTCACTGTCACTTCACTTCTTAAGGAATTTGTTTGTTCCCTCTAGATACTGAATATTTTCATGTGAAATCGTGATTTAAACGGGTACAACACTTATTCACACGCAATCCCTCTCTCATTCCAATAATCCACTTTGAAATGCTCCTGTCATTTTATTTATTTTTTTTCTTTTAATATACATTATGAACAGAAATGTGATATTTCAAACAAACTGAAATACTTTAGCCGCGGAGTGGTGTTTCTGATATCAGTGAGCGAGGAGTGGAGCGGGAGCGGGAAATGGTGAACCCGGAGCAGAGTGATTATTAAATGCGCGGAGGGGAAATTGTTGCCGCTGCACTCCGCTCACATACTCTGTATGGAACCCTTTCTTTGATTATCTGGGGACCCCCAAATCCGTTAGACTGAGAGCGGGCCTGCTGGACCTTGCCTGGACTAAGGAATTGTCCATTGTAATGTATTTCCCCCTTTTTTCTGGAGGAGAGAGGATCATTTGTTATACATATTGGTTTAAGCTTTGCACCAAAAAAGTTCAATAGTGTTTGGTTTTACATGAAAAATATGTTTACAAAAAACAGCTATTACATGTGTTGTGAACATTATATTTACGGTATATTGAACTATCCAAAATAAAACCATTCCAAGAAAATCACACTTAAAACAGAATAGGCTACATTTTATAAGGTTGAAGGTTGCTCCCTACTCGATATGATAGCATTTGGATGCATTTTAATAAAATAGACAAGGCAGAATGTAAGGTAAAACTATTTCGTTTGCGTGTTACTCGTCTTGTTTTCTGACCTAATATTAAGGGCGATCTTTTCGCCGCACTGCTCGACCACACACACTCCATGCAGTGACTGTATGATAATGTGTAGCCATACTGTATTGTGACCATAGGATTGCGACGAATCAAGAGCGGCGGAGTAATGTCATAACACGTGATCGCAAGCATATACACATCAGAGGATAATCATATTATTCTGTCTTATATTAATATACAAAGTGAAAACGGCTCTCAGACGGTAACAGACTCTCACTGCTTACTTAAAGGTGCTGTATGTAATATTTTGACTGTACCCAAGCATAAAAACACCATAATACATTCGCAGATATTTAGGAAACATGCTAAGTTCACATACTTGTTTCTCAGAAAAACAACGCTAAAGCCAGTTATTCTTCTTTGAAAGTGTGTGTTCCATGTCGGAATGCTTGTTTTTGTTTTGCTCTGTGTGGTTCTGCCCACTGCCAGTTTAACTAATTGTATTTCGATACCCCGGGTTGCCAGAGGGTGGAAAACAGCGTATCGCTGCCATGGAAGCCAGCAAACGAACTGGGTCAGAGATCGCAGATTCTTCATCGCAGACGAGCATCGTGTCTGAGGAGGAGGGGGCGGGAGAAACAATATTTTGAATTGGACTGCAGTACCCATTTCAACCACTAGTAATGTAACATTACATACTGCACCTTTAAGGAGCCGGCTCGTATCCGACTCGCGAACGACACGTCACCTGGATGGGCAGGACGATTACAAAGACTGAAAGCATGAGAACCGCCACTGAATGACTATGGAAAGAATTGACTATGTTTCAAAAGTGTACTGTTTTCATATAATCGCCTGAATAGAAGACTGTTTTCATCAAGTTAGAACAGCCCTTTATCTAGGCTACAAATAGGCCTACTTATTATTATGGTATTCCAATTATTTACCACAAACTGGTTCGTTCATAAATTGCTTCAACGATTCACTAGTTCATTTATGTAATCACACAATTAGCGTACTTCATGTATAGACAATTTTACTTATGAAAACAACCATTAATTATATATTTTTGTCTAATGCATATAAAGTGAATAGTCTTAGTCAACTGACCTTTTTACACAAACCCTGAGAAACCATAAAGAAACATTTCGCCCCTATTTCAAGTGAACCGCTTGATTGATCAGCTCATTGATTCTCCACTGAACTGAACTGTTTCTTCAGTTCTTATTTTAACTAGATATTTGGCCACTCTTTATGATAAAAGTTGTTGCAATTACAGTCATTTCTTAATTTCTGGCAGGAGTTCAAAATCAGTAATCAATAATCATTGGTAATAGTATTACAAAGAAAAATTATTAGTCTATGTTACCTTTGCAAAGAAATCCATCTCTTATTTACAATAGGCTGCATGTTTTGCAAAAAAACTTTAACCATATTTCTGTTCCTCCCATTATTTTCTAAACTACACACATACTCAAACTAAATAACCAATAACCACAAGAAACATAACCAATTAAAATTATCTTTATTTTCTAACTAAATCAAATTTACTTTATATGTTGATTAATTAATCCCCATTACCCTCATCCCCATTAATTATTAACAGTTTCACTCTCAGTAAAGGCTTCTTCACTGATCTTCACAGGGTCAGTCTGCTGACTTCCAGCTTCAGTCACATCTGCACACATATAGAAATACAAATTAACTATGACAGTACCTTTTGTTTCACACTAGATCATGCAATCAACATCAACTCATATATAACACCATGTCTACAATCTATGCATCAAGTGCCCACATTTTTAATAGTCAGTTGTCTGAAGTCCTACATATTAAATGTTCACTTGCAATTTGCTATATTATACCCAGTAATATTCTTCTTAAACTGTGATGAAATAACATAACACACAACATGATTAACATTTAATGTAATATCTTACTTTGAAAACTAATAGTGTAACCTCAAAACTCACTGTTACTGTAGTATTTATACTGAGTCTGACCCACTGGAGCCAAAATCATCACAATTAAAAGAACCAAAGACTTAAACTACTTCAGTCTGTATGCATTGAATTTATTTAATACACGAGTTTCACAAATTGAGTTGAATTACTGAAATAAATGAACTTTTCCACGACATTCTAATTTATTGAGATGCACCTGTAAATAACTGGATTGCTCATTGTTTTCTTAACTGCAATCAGGCTGTAAAATCACCAGAAGTCACTAACAAGCTATATTACTATTCCTCGGTGATAGAGGGCATCACTGACTGACAGCCAAAACCTTGACCCAAAAGGAACCAGTTTACAGCATTATACAGCAAAGATATGTTTCGCATTAACTCAATAGAATGACTGTGAATACTTTGGAATACCAATATGGCGGCGCAGCGGCTTCACTTTTTATGACGCCATAATCAATCCAGTTCTCTATTATAGATCAGTGGTTTGAGCACTTAACTGTATTCCAGCCATCAAAAAACACACAAATTACATTGTCATGGGGTAATATTTGTGTACTATGTAAGTCACATCTTTGGCAACATACAAAACAAAAGTAAATACTTACCATCACATGCACAGCTGAATGATGCCTGGACAACCTCCAGCTGCTGAAAAGCATGTTCCAATTTGCTCTTTGTACCCTGGAGCTCATTTTTTAAAAGAGCAACTTTTTGCTCTGCAGAACGCTTAAGGCGCACCTTACGGACCAGCAGCTCCGTGGCCCTTTTATTGACTCGCAAAGTCTGCGAATATACCTCCTGGCGAGGCATTGCAGTATCCAGGCATACATTAATCACACATTACACATTTATTACTTACGGTTGACAACTGAAAATCATGTCGTACCGCCTCCACCTCTTTATCATTTATCCCAATAAATTTGCTCGGGGAAAAATCAGCCATTATCTGATAAACAACACTGTACTCGGTTAATCAACTATAATCAATATTCACGCTTATACTTAATCAATAAATTAACACAAATCCTACTTATCTTAAGGAAAAGTTAAAACACGTAATACCAACACTCCTGCTTACCTTGGCAACGCAACCTCCGATCTGACACCGAGTCAGGAAAATCCTGCGTAATTAAAAAAGAATCCTGCTTAATTCTCGCAGGAAACATTTGTTTAAATTTGAAAATTATAAAAATTACTTCCTGTATGTGTCAGACAATCACACTTGAAATAACCACACATATTTTAAAAGTAAATATTTAAAGAATACAAAGTACGCTATGTATTGACAAATGACAATCATGACAAATGGGATAGGCAAAAATAATTCTATATGGCGTTATGCTAGCATTGCAGTTATGTTTTATAGCCTATACATTTTTGAATTAATTGATTTAACCAACATATAAATTGTTATCTTAATTAAAAATACATGCTGTTAACAAAATCATTGTTGAAATATTTACAGTTAGGTCTACTGTACGAATAAAAACAGCAACAACATTAACCGCCTGGACTTTGGTAAAGTTGGTTTTATATTCGCACATTCGGACTTCCGTGTTCAATAACTTTCAAATTATATGTGCAATAAAGTTAATTTTTGCAAATTCTATTCAGCGACAATTTTTCACAATCGCTCAAAATGGCCAAGTATTGTTTTAATGGCATATTTACTTGCGAATGTCCAATGTATTGTGGTAAACAAGATAGGAACCGTCTAAAAAGTTTTAATTGTTTTTCATTGTGTGCAAACAGACAACTACATTTTAGCCAACTACAGATGTACCAGCAAATATCACTCACATTATGTCTTCTAATGCTATAGATTGTCCTTTAGCAACACTATAAATTGCATTATAATGATTGTGTTTGAAAAGATGTTTAAGAAATGAAAAAGAATGAATATGTACATGAACAGTAATTTGGTATCAATCCAGACAAGTGGAAAATCACGTGTAATCTCCTGAACATAGTTAAACGCTAAATTTGACAACTGGTTTTATTTATTTATTTGCCTCAAAATGAACAAGAACTGTGTTGGTGTGTTGGTTTTAACAACGACATACGATTTATTTCAATAGGTTTTCAAAGCATGGGCCGACTGCTCCAAAGCATCTTGTCTGGACCCTAAAGAACATACTACAGCCCATGTCTTGCTGTTTCATTCACCTCGGTTTTTCTGCTTTTAAGTGCAGTGTAACAGTGGTCTCCAGGTGTTGAATGAAAAGAATGGCTAAACTTTTATGTTTTCCTGTTGTATGAAATCTTCGTTTAATAAGAATCTTTCACAATATCACAATTCATGTGCATTGATTGATGTTTACATTCCTGCAGAAATATCACTGTCCATGGTACTGAATCCATCAGATTACTGACAAGTACTCAGAAAGCATGACAGCAAACAGGATGTTTATTTTGGGTGAACACTTCAAAAATTAGTGGCAAAACTTTCTTCAAGATGGGTTATAAATAATTTGCGCCTCATAAATCTTCAATTTGTACCATCACTGTGTTTTATGGATTTCTTCACTGACACATCATCCAGTTCAATAGCTTTTGAAAGGAGGGACCCAGTGCTTCAATGCAAGTTGTACAATCTTTATTTGACCCTATAGAACATACTACAAGTCTTTAATGTAGAATTATTTACTCCAGATGCTGAATTTCTACCATCTCTGTATTCTATGGGGTTCTTCAATGACACACCATCCAGTTCAATAGCTTTTAAAAGGCTTGATTGACTGTTCCAGAACATAGTGGAAAATGTTTATTTTTACCTTAAGAACACACTACAATTATTTGCTTTATATGGTCAATTACGTCTCCCAAACTGTTGCATTGGTTTCTTCATTGACACATTACACGGTTCAGTAAGTCTGGATTAAACAGACTAATTCTTCCAGGACAAACTAAAATGTTTAGCTAAATTGAAAGAACATATTACAACTGTTTAATGTATGAGTTTTTCATTTTCCCAGCAAATTTCCAATGCTATGTTTAGGTAAAGAGTAATATTTTTCTTTAATAAACACACTATTTTTCCTTATTAAACACTAAAAGGACACTTTGCAACATTGCTCAGTTTGAATCTTATTTTTATTTTGTGTATTTGCAGTTGGATGTACTTTGACAATTGCTAGAAAATATACATCAACCAATGTGTAAAGTGTCAGCACCATTATGAGGCCATCATTTGTACAGATTTTATTTTTTCCCCATAAATGAGACCAATAAAGTGAAAAAGTAGGTTATTATCAGTAGAGAGAAAGGAAGACAGGAGCAATTGTCTCACATTAGTACGAACACATTTGCTCACGTTTAAACAGCATACAGTTTGCGTTCAAAAACGTGCTACCATGATTTGGTGGCCAAAATCAATCAGCTAAGTCTCCCCAAAAACTGTGCAAGTTATACTCTTTTGATATGAGTGAATGAATATGTATTGTTTTACCCAAGTTTCCATTTAAAAATAATTTTGGGTTGAAAAGGTTTTGAAGGTCTTTTGAAACAATTTCTTCAGAAATGTCAGGCCTATTTAACCCTCTTAGCGCCAAAGTCGCAAAATTGCGACAAGACGCCATACTTAATAAAATAGACTAGTTCCTAATATGGTGTAATATCTCATTTGTATTCCCTACCACTAGATGGCAGACATGTAGTACTTCGATTAGACCAAAATTACATCACGTTCCTATTCAAAGTGTTCGAGGAAATAGACGCTCTGAACTGAACTGCTTCCGCATCAGAGTAAGCTGTGAGATTTGTGAGAGAAAATCGCCAAATGGCTAATAGAAAGTTGTACCGTGAGGATGTGTTGCAAATGTTATTTGCCGATTCTGACTCTGAAGGGGAATATTTGCCTTTTGGAAATGACGATCGGTTGTCTAATGATCGCGCTTCTCCCGGTACATCTTTCAAGCGCAATGGTGCCGCCGTGTAAGGCGCGAGTGTTCACAAAGCACAAACAAGTGATCATTTCGACACTTTGCCCAATGGGGATGGGGGTGGCAGGGCAATATCTATTATTTCCTGAATATTACTGATGAACTGGTCAAAAAGTAGGCTACTATTCATATGCGTTGTACTACTATATAGTATAGTAATATAGTAATAATTTAGTACTTTCTTCTGTTTATTGTTGGTTTCCAAATTTTTTATCATTTGGAATGAGGATAAAAAGACACAAAAAAAAACATGCAAATAAGTTCAAACATCAATTCAATATCTATTATTTCCTGAATATTATGACATTCAAGAGGGCCTGATGACGTCATAATATGCAAATTAGATGAGTATATTTACACTCCACATAAACTTTCGGTCATACCCAACATTTTTCTAATTTACATTAGATCTCTATCTTTAAGCCCTTTCAAGCCACAAGCTTTTGAAATCTGTCAAAATGCAGCATTTTTCCAAAGAACCTTGGCGCCTAAAGGGTTAAAGGTCCTTGTCTTGTTAAAATCTCTTTTGAAACTTATGTTCAATGAAACTTTAACATAAATCGCAGGTTGGCTTTTTAAATTATATAAAATGTCAGTCATATATGATACAAATTGTCATGAATGGTCTCAAACTTTAAGTTAGTTCAGAATCAGACATGCTTCTGAGGCAGCTTAATGGTTCAATGATCTACAACAAATAGAACGAGCTTGGTGATAACTAAGCAACCATCACAGGATAGAACACACAGGATTGTGGGTATCAAGGCAGCAAAGGATACATCTAATCTGCCTTTTAATATCGACCAGATGAGGTATCTCAGGAGGCAGGAATTGAAGCTAATTTTGGATTCGACATGTCTCGATGACTTCCTACCTTGAAATGTGTCCTCCGAAGGCAGCATTTTCCAGTTTCATATGCAGCCGTCAGTTCAGCGTTGATTCTGTTCCTATATCAGAAACGCTTGTTCTGTCTAGTCTTATTGGAAACATGCTTGTTCTTAAGCTTGGTTGTTATTGGGAACAAGCTTGTTCTTAAGTTATAGTTGTATTGTCGGGAACACGTTTGTCCCA
>NW_015555894.1:54641-54866 GCF_001515605.1 Sinocyclocheilus anshuiensis | reverse complement strand
CCAATCCAAACTGTATGCTAATTGTCAATCATCTTTGACGATAGTGGTCCTGACAGAAATCTAGCGTAGCGTTAGTTGGCAGGTCACGTTAGTCAAGCTCGCATCAGCTGACCCCCATCTACCTATGGGAATACGACACCTATCTAAGTATTCATATATAAGGTCCCTCAGTGTTATCAGCAGTTTTCGCATTGCTCAATAGCTAATTACCCTTCTCCATCCCTA
>NW_015555894.1:51275-54542 GCF_001515605.1 Sinocyclocheilus anshuiensis | reverse complement strand
CCCCATCTACCTATGGGAATACGACACCTATCTAAGTATTCATATATAAGGTCCCTCAGTGTTATCAGCAGTTTTCGCATTGCTCAATAGCTAATTACCCTCCTCCATCCCCAACTCCTCCTCTGTCAGTCAGGATTCAGCCTTCTAATATAAATAATCTAATAAATAACATTATTGAACTTTAATGATATCTACATACATTTATGTTGGTTCTGTTCTGTTCACCCTGGGGGGTTATCGCTGCTCTCTAGGCTAGGCTGCATGGATGCGCAGGGAGTTCTTGCCCAGAACGGAACCATACCGCCAATCCAAACTGTATGCTAATTGACAATCATCTTTGATGATAGTGGTCCTGACAGAATTGTACTACAACATTTTTCTTAACTACTATGCAAACATACACCCTTGTTATATGTAGTTATTGTGTAAGTGTAACATCCACGGGCTGTAATTTAAAGTGATCCCTTGTTATCCTCTTGTTATACAGTATATATATGTATATATACCCTCTGTATACAGTAGATATACATGTGTTGTGAATTATGATGTTATATTTATATGTTATATCCTGGGAGCAGCTGAAAAACAGGTAATCTAGTTTCCCACTGTATTGCACCTCGACGGTACAATGCTGCTGACGGACTCACTGCTGAAATGACTATATGCAATGCTCTTTCATCAGGTACATTTTCATATGGAAATTTCTAAACCAAATCATAGCAGAAACTCATTACATCATTTCCCCATACTTTACAATCTCCATGATCCCACATAAAGAAACACTAGTAAATACTATAGCATTCTTAAGTAAACTGTTGTAAAATTTTATAAAGACTGGTGGTTTTTAACTTTACTATAATTACTAATTTATAGCCTACTACAGTTTACTATTTGTATCAGTCATGTAAGATATATTTTGTATTATACTACGGGGCCGTTGAATGCTTGATTCTGATTGGCTGACGAATGTTCTGAGGTATGCAATTATTTTCAGGGAAATGCAAGGCGAACTTAGTTCCAGGCAGCTCTCTTGACCGTATTACAGTTCCATATCACTTCGCATAGTTAACTTAGCATAACATAGCATAGAGTACCTATACAGCACACAGGAATTACTGCAATCCCACGTGCTCGCACACGCACACTACAGTCACGCAGTTTGCACAAATTGTCAGCGCTGCCCTGACGATTTTATCAGTTAGCAGTGTAGCAGCTTAAAGGCTACACATGACATTTCTCACTAGCGAGGTAATAACGGCGCTGTTTAGAGATGCTGCTGCAGAACACTGTTGAGGGACGCACAGAGGTAGCCTAATTCACACAAGCACTCTCTCTCTCTCTTTTTTTCTCTTTCTCTGTGTGTCTGTCTCTCTCGTTCTTCATTAACTTCATTAATAAGTGCATTAGAATGCTATCAATGGCTCAAGCCTCCAAAGATTGCTTTCAGTTTATGATGTTAATACTATCTCCAACCAGGAGAGGTCGCTAGTTTCCAGCTGCTCCTCTATTAATTTCAGCGTAGTAGGACGTGCACTCTAATGTAAACATTCACTAGCATTAGCAAATAATAAATGAAAAACTGACCATGAAAACAGTATTGGTAAACAGATTATCTTTTTACCAAGTTTACCGGGGAAACCACTATATGGGCAGTTTCGAAAGTGAAACCTGCTGGCAGAGAACGAATTTGCTTTTTCAATAAGCCCATCTGCTATTTTTGCTACATATTTTTAAATGTGAACCAGTGGATCGACAAAAAGCTAATGCATTATAAAAATCTAAACAATTAAGACACTAAGATATATTTGTTATTTAATATAATAATTAATTGATAATAATTGTTTAAATTAATATAATAATTTATACTTTTGACTCATCCCTTTTATTAAAAATTGTTTAAAGGCTTAAATGTGAACTGCAGATCTTAAAAAGCTCTTTAAAGGTCTTAAATTTGATTTTAAAAATCCTGCAGATATCAGGTTATTTTATGGTACCATTTGGAATAACTTTTTTTATTTTTATTTGTTTGTTGCAAATTTACAGACAATGCAATTGAAATGTTTACATTGGCTTGTCGGGGTAATATTTCTGTCCACTGACAACAAAGTTTTCCTTCTGATTTAGTATAACTGCACAAGTTTTATACTTAATAAAATCTTTAAAAACAAATTACATTAGTTATACTTTCATTTCCTTCAATAAAAAGGAAATTGAGTAAAACGGTGTAAAAGGTGTGTGGACATGGATTAGTAATCTGGCCCCTTGGTATAAAGGAGAAAAAATGCTGGCCCTCGTCACTATCAAAGTTGCTCATCCCTGACCTACACGTACGTAGTACAGATGTAAGTTATGCTTACACTGAAAATTTCGATCTGTGTGTCATACATACCACGTAACTTCAGAATAGGTGCCCTTTAGTTACAAAATACTTACAGTATAAATGCTTTATAATTTCGCAGGTTATTATCCCCTTATTACCCAAACGTTGCATATTGTTCCCTTATACCTACAAGTAGGTACTGTGGAGGTACGCTATAGTTACAAATAGGTACGCTGTAAATTCTGTTTAATTACGCGGTACATTGCGGGCTGTAATCTAAAGCGTTACCGAAAAGTCTTCCACTTAGTCAGTTCAAGAGGATTCGTAGGATTTGCACGCATGATGAAATGTATGAAAAACAATGTAAAATTTATGCCAGAGGTTTCGTGAGAGAGGTTATGCAAATAACTGGATTAGAGAAGCTGCAGCACAATTTGAAAATATCAATCAGAAATAATGCCTTGCTTGAACACATTCAAAATGACTAATTCTTGTCTTGTATTATCCAATATTCTGCTTTAAGTAATGAGTTTGCATATTCTTAGTTCGGACCCTGTCATGAGTCATTGTTGTAAAGATCCTCCACGAATTGTATATAAACGAGCCCCCAATATACGGCAATTCGAATCATCCTTTTTCAGTCCCTGATGGTAATTATAGATGCGGACAATGTGCACAATGTAACTTCACAACTAAATGTCATACATTTAGCCATCCTCACTCAGGAAAACAGCTGAAAGTAAAGGGAATTATTTCGTGTAACACCAAAAATGTAATTTATATGATTAAATGTCCATGTAGTTTGGCATATATAGGTAAAACGTCTCAGGTTACTTATGTAACCATGGTTCCCTGAGTAGGGAACGAGACACTGCGTCCTCTAGGGGGCGCTATGGGGAATGCCTCGTCGTGACCCGTGTCTGAAGCATACATTGAAAAAACACCAA
>NW_015555894.1:44987-50829 GCF_001515605.1 Sinocyclocheilus anshuiensis | reverse complement strand
TTTTTCAATGTATGCTTCAGACACGGGTCACGACGAGGCGTTCCCCATAGCGCCCCCTAGAGGACGAAGTTCAAAGTTCCCTTGAAAGGGAACAAAACGCTGTTTAAAAACACGTATTGCAGAACATAGAAGTAATATACGATTGAATGACCAAAAGAACCCCATTGTCGTTCATTTCCATACTTTTAAACACAATTTATTGACTCTTCGATATTTATGTATTGAACAAGTAAAAATACCCAGAAGGGGTGGTGACATCAATAAAATTTTACTACATAGGGAAACGTTTTATATTTACAATTTAAATACTCTCTTTCCAAAAGGATTAAATTTGGAATTTGATTTGAAATCTTTTTTGATTTTCATGATACTATGTATACAGGTGCAGCTCAATAAATTAGAATGTCGTGGAAAAGTTCATTTATTTCAGTAATTCAACTCCAATTGTGAAACTCGTGTATTAAATAAATTCAATGCACACAGACTGAAGTAGTTTAAGTCTTTGGTTCTTTTAATTGTGATGATTTTGGCTCACATTTAACAAAAACCCACCAAATCTCAACAAATTAGAATACTTTATAAGACCAATAAAAAAAACATACTTTCCAGAAGGCCAACAATTCACTAAGTTGAATTACTGAAATAAATGAACTTTTCCACGACATTCTAATTTATTGAGATGCACCTGTACATTGGTTATTGTGCTTTTTTTCTCTCTTCGTTTCTGTTCATTGGGTGATTAGATAATAAGGTTGATGAATTATATCAGGTGTGATAGATCATGTTGATAATAAATTGTACTCTTCTGATTCACTTGTTGTTTTGCCTGACGAAGAACTTAGGGTCGAAACGTTGTGATTTAAAACATTTTTTACAAAGTTACACACAGTTCAATTAAAATATTTCTTTGTTTTTAAGATCACAATGAGTCATATAATAGCATTCTTTAATACTGAGTAACAATACATTAAAATTATAGCCATTAAAGGGGACATAACACAGATTTTTGCCAATCTCATGTTAATCTTGAGTACCTACACTGTAAAATTCAATAGTTTACCTTACTTAGACTTAATTAGTTATTTTTACTTAGTTGTTATACTTACTAGGTTTTATTATGTTACAGCTACTTTCAAGGCAAATAAAACAATTTACTTACTGTTTTGAGTGACACTTACTTAAAATTTTCAAGTAGCCACAAAGGAACCAATGACATCAATAAACCAGCGAGAGGCAGCAGTGCACTAATATGTTGCTAATGTGCAACATAACAACAGAAGAAGAAGAAAAGAAAAAGAGTTCACCCATTTCCTCCATGGCTGTGTTCCAGTCCGTTTTTTTTATGCCCTTCGCTCGCAAACTTCCCTCCGTCTCGTTTACTAGGATGTACGTCATTGATTGCGTTGCATGAGTGCCCACTTCTGGCGGAACCCTTGGAATGGGCTGAACTGGAACGTCCTAAGCCCTTGATCACTTAGAATCAGCTATGGAGTTGGTTTATTGTTTACATTTTTCCCTTATGAATTTGTTTGGTGCAGCATTATAGGTATGTTTGGGCTGTTATAAATGTTAAAAAAAATCTTTTATATATTATAGAGTTGTTTGAGGTGGGGATAAATTATACGCGATCTGCGATGACGTCACAATCGTGTTGCATTGTGGTCTATGGAGCGGCCTGAAGTGTGCATATGAAACAGATTTGCTCCCTCGGTCAAAATCGAGGGGTCGAGGGTCTGTCCATATAAACTTCCCTCGTCCACTTCACGAAGTGGAACGCACTTCAAAATGGCAGCGGGGATTCCCCCGAGGGGAAGTGCTTAGGAAAGTTCGCGAGTGCGTGTGTCTAAAAGTGGAGTGGAACGCAGCCCTAGTCTGCAGTTATCTTTCACTAGTTGCATTCACTCGTTTCCCAAAGTTATCCTGAATGTTATATTTTCAATACAACTGAAATATTTGAGAGAACACCACATAAGCTAACTTCATAAATTGATGTTGATTTTCCTAAAATGTTGTTTTTTTAACTCACCATTATAGTGATTAGCGTTCCCTTAGGTTGGGCACTTGGAACTTAGTTTGTTACTATCATTTTCTTCCTGATAATGCAGCAATGCATCATGAAGTCTAGAGTTATTTGATTTCAAGGGAAGAAATGTAATAAATAGGTTGCTTTTAGAAGATGACTTATCTTCCAATTAAAGCATTAATGTATTTTTTTGTGTGTTTCTTAATAAACTTTTTCAAATTTTATTTTTCATAAAAACCTTGATATGCTTTTAATTGGGTTTATATAATCCTTAAATAGTGTGCGGTAATATGCTAAAGTCACACACAGACTTAAACATTCAGCACGCTGTCTCTCTACCGTTTAGTAACTTGTGCATTGTTTTACTTACTTGTTTTTGACGTATCCGACCGAACTACAAATTTTCCAGTGATGTCTGTGAGAAAGATATATTCACTCGACAAGCTCGCGCATCTGCGCCGCCGCGCACTCAATCCACTCAGCGTGCGTTGTTTATCAGCTCGCGCACATCAGCCATACAGGCGTTAATACTGAATGTTTAACATTATATTCATTGCATACATATACTTCGTAATAGACATCCTTAACTCCTTTCTGTTGTTCTGTTGTCAGTGTTTCTTTGTTTGAATATGGTGCTTATCACATGCTGTGTGGTATCGGCGTTTGGTATCGGGGCATTTTAACGAGTATGAGTGCGAGTACAGAAGCTCACTGGTATCGGTATCGGTGCATCCCTAATACTAAGTCATGAGCATAGGCGGATTAACCATATGGGCAAATGGGCGAGTGCCCAGGGGCACCAAGGCTCCAAGGGGCACCAACGTAACCACTGACAAAAAAAAATAAAAAATCGAAAAATGTACATGATCACTAGGACTTTAAGACGCAGCTGTGCCGATCGAGTGGGCGTGAAAAATACCTTTAGCTACTTTACAATAAATTCCTCAAATATGTAGCTTCTTTTCTCGCGCCACTGCCGAACATGAACTGCCAGAGGGGTGCACTGAAGTCAAGATCGCTAGTGTGGCAGGACTAGTGAAGCTCTTCCTGCTTACATTTGGTTGGCTGGTTGTTCATTGATTGTCCTATCATCGGGCAGTGAGCGAATATATAAATTTGTGGGTGAGGTACTATGGCGTCATGAGTCACGCCCCCTTGCTTCCTGCGATACATTTAGTCGTCCTCCAGAATGGCATGTTGAAGGAAACCCTGTGGCGAGCATTTGGCTAGGGTTGCCCCTCTGCAGGTAAAGGAGTCGGTCGCGATGTGTCCTTTGTTTATGAATTCGCTCGTGTTACAGCAGTCTTTTTTTGTTGCATTTATGTATAGTTCGAGGTTTGAGTGAGACTGATGCAGCACGACTGGTGCGGGTGTTCACCTGACATTACGGACACGTTTTGTTTCTCCGTCGAACCCATTGTTTCCCATGTAGACTGAACGAGCCCTCAGCTTCCCAGCACATTGTTCGTCTGCCTGACTGATTTGATTTCAGAACTTATTTGTATGGTATGTGTTTTGTAATTCCCTTTCGTGGTGTTTCGTTGAAGCTTTGGTGTGTGTGTGTTTGTGTGTGTGTGTGTTCCTTGGTTTACCAACATTTCCTCTTTTCTTTCTTTTTTTGTTTCATGTATTGATTGGACGCCTTTATTGTGAAACGCGTGTTGATCGTTGTGAGTGTGCTCAATTAATTTTTTGTTGTTGTACTGTTTTTTTATAGTTATTGTGTAAGTGTTATTCTTCACTGTTGTATTGCTATATTGAGTGGCTGTGAGTCTGATGTTTGTGCTCATTGACTTGAGTTTTGTTTTGTGTTGTAGTAGCAATAATCATTTATTATTGCCTTGTTTTGTATTAGTTAGTTATTTTGGTGGATTTAAGTATTTGTAGGTGTTCATTTGGGGGTGGGCAACTCTCCTTATTGTAATCCATCTGTGATCGTGACTGTGTCTTTTCAAGTGTATAACCTGATTTCTGCTTGTTACAGGGGCTGAGTGCCTAAGGCAGGGGCGGATTCCTGGTTGTTGGTGTTTCTTTCACGAGTGCTGGCTGGAGTGGTCGTGTGTGTGTGTGTCTGCGTGAGTGTGTGTCACAGGTATAAGTGAAGGGTGTTTTGCTGTATAGGCCGATTGTGCCCTTATGCCCTGCTGTCAAGCCTCGGTTCCTGTACCTTGATCCTTGGATGTCCTTGACGACCCAGGTTGCCCATTTTTGTATTTTGTGAAGTGTGTAATTGAGTTTGTTATATGTGAACTGTTGCATTTAGTAATTGCTTTTCTACCTCCCTCTGTTATGTAATAAACCTCTTTTTAATTGTAATAAAAATTACTTTGTATATCTATGTCCCCTGCCAATTTATCGTGAGCTGACCTGTGTTGCCTAAAAAGAAATTTATTAATAAAGGTCCCTGGGCTAGACCCAGGGTGGCGTAGTTGTGCTAAATCTCTAATCCTTTACTGCTTCGCCACACTAGCATCGCTAATGATGGTGCAAATGTTAGCTCTGCTAAACAATCAATTCGCGACACTGATGACATCGCTGAGCAAAGCAGCATCAGTGCACCTAGGGAGCGTCAGCAGCAGGAGGTGACAGTCGGCCAATGGCTAGAGTCGAGCTGCACCCAGTCCCAGGCGGAGATTGAAACCGAGCATCAGTACATCGTACCTGTTGATCTGGCATTATGGGGGCCTATTACAAGGTAAGGGAGGAGGCCTTACAATGCGGGCCTGCCGCTGGGCTGCCAAATATCCGGCATCTATACGAGACTGTGGAATCGGGGGAAGAACGCGTTCTCTTACGAACTATTTATTACATTCTCGTCTCCAAAATAATGAAATTGTACCCAGGCAATGGCTACTTTACTCAAGATTAAAGATTCAAGATTCAAGATTTTTTATTTGTCACATATGTGTGAAGTCCAAGTCAGGTCCTTGGAGATGTTTACACCAAGGTACTTGAAGCTGCTCACCCTCTCCACTGGGGTCCCACTGATCATAAGAGGAGTATAGGGCCGCTGCTGTCTCTTCCTGAAGTCCACAATCAGCTCTTTAGTTTTACTCACATTCATAGAGAGACAATTATCCTGGCACCATGATGTGAGTTTCTCTACCTCATCCAAGTATGCGGCCTTATTGTTGTTGGAAATGAGGCCCAGAACCACAGTATCATCAGCAAATTTGATGATAGATGTGGAGCTGTGGGAAGACACGCAGTCATGTGTGTAGAGAGAGTAGAGCCGTCAACTGGTTTAGTTTATTGCTATGCATGCAAACTTTTTTCATCGCAAAGTCTTCATTAATGAACAAAATTTCATTAATGGCTTCTGTGACTGGAAGCATCCCGAGAGGATATCTGACCACGAAAAAAGTGTTGATCACCGACACCACATGCTTGCTTTATTGAACAGATCAAAACATCTATCTACAGTGGATGCTTCCCTTTGCCGGCAGATAGTGGTGGAACAAAACTATTGGAAGGAGGTGTTGAGGCGTGTAGTTTCTGTTGTCAAGCTTTTGGGAGAGAGGGGACTTGCATTCCGAGGCCATGACGAAAAACTGGGATCACCACACAACGGGAATTACCTTGGTTTGCTTGAACTGATTGCTGCGTTTGACCCCTTTTTACAAAAACATATAAATAAACATGGACAGAATGGTAAAGGTAAGCCATCTTACCTGTCTTCTAGAATCTGTGAAGAATTTATCTTGTTAATGGGCGAGAAAACTAAGAAAATCATGAAGAAAATCAGCTGAAATCCAACAGGCCAAATACTTCTCTGTAGTTGTAGATTCAACACAAGATCTTTCTCACGTAGAACAGCTG
>NW_015555894.1:36067-44771 GCF_001515605.1 Sinocyclocheilus anshuiensis | reverse complement strand
GCTTTGCAGTCTTGACTGGAGCTGTTCCCATAGCACACTGAGATACACTGAGTCAATACACTTTCTATGGCCCTGAATAGAAAGTTTTCAGGATTGCTGGCGAAACCCTGAATTTTCTGAGCTGTCGCAGTTGGTACAGTCTTTGTCTGGCTTTATTAACCTGAGTTTGGATGTGTGAAGTCCAAGTCAGGTCCTTGGAGATGTTTACACCAAGGTACTTGAAGCTGCTCACCCTCTCCACTGGGGTCCCACTGATCATAAGAGGAGTATAGGGCCGCTGCGGTCTCTTCCTGAAGTCCACAATCAGCTCTTTAGTTTTACTCACATTCATAGAGAGACAATTGTCCTGGCACCATGATGTGAGTTGCTCTATCTCATCCAAGTATGCGGCCTCATTGTTGTTGGAAATGAGGCCCAGAACCACAGTATCATCAGCAAATTTGATGATAGATGTGGAGCTGTGGGAAGACACGCAGTCATGTGTGTAGAGAGAGTAGAGCCGTCAACTGGTTTAGTTTATTGCTATGCATGCAAACTTTTTTCATCGCAAAGTCTTCATTAATGAACAAAATTTCATTAATGGCTTCTGTGACTGGAAGCATCCCGAGAGGATATCTGACCACGAAAAAAGTGTTGATCACCGACACCACATGCTTGCTTTATTGAACAGATCAAAACATCTATCTACAGTGGATGCTTCCCTTTGCCGGCAGATAGTGGTGGAACAAAACTATTGGAAGGAGGTGTTGAGGCGTGTAGTTTCTGTTGTCAAGCTTTTGGGAGAGAGGGGACTTGCATTCCGAGGCCATGACGAAAAACTGGGATCACCACACAACGGGAATTACCTTGGTTTGCTTGAACTGATTGCTGCGTTTGACCCCTTTTTACAAAAACATATAAAGAAACATGGACAGAATGGTAAAGGTAAGCCATCTTACCTGTCTTCTAGAATCTGTGAAGAATTTATCTCGTTAATGGGCGAGAAAACTAAGAAAATCATAGCAGCTGAAATCCAACAGGCCAAATACTTCTCTGTAGTTGTAGATTCAACACCAGATCTTTCTCACGTAGACCAGCTGACTTTTATTTCGAGATTCGTAAGTGCTGAAGGCAAAGAAGTTGAGCGATTTCTTGAATTTGAACCCCTCTATAGCCACACAGGCGCAAGCCTTGCAGAATGTGTAATAAAAATGGCGCGAGACTTGGGGTTGGACTTGGCAAATTGCCGTGGCAGAGCTATGATAATGCAAGTAATATGGCAGGTAAATATAACGGACTTCAAGCGCACCTGAAAATGCAAAACCCTTTAATTCACTATATGCCCTGCGCCAGTCATTCTTTGAATCTTGTAGGTGTCAACAGCATAGATGAGTGCTGTGAGGAGGTCACTTCCTTTTTTTATTTATTACAATCACTTTATACATTTGCAGCGCATCCACTCATCGCTGGAACAGGATATTTCATGACAATGACATTCACAGTAGTCTGACACTTAAATCTCTGTGTAGCACAAGATGGAGCTGCAGGGCCGATTCCACCAAAGCTCTCCATGAAAATTACAATGCAGTCAGAGAAGCACGTGCAAAAATGGCCGAAGATTGTGATGAGAAGGCAGACACTAGACGTGATGCTGCCGCACTTGTTTGTAAGCTGAATCAACTGGAAACAGTGTTGATTACAATATTGTGGGACAGGGTGTTAACCAGATTTAATGCAACAAGCGTTCATCTGCAAAAAAGCGACATGGACTGCTTTTGATCTTTTGGAGTCGTTAAATTCTTATGTTGGCACACTTCGAGAGCAGTTTGCTGAGATAGAAGCATCCGCACGTGCTATAAGCGTTACTCAGTCTTACCAATACGACGTCTGTCGGAAGCGAAAGAGAAAGCAGTTTGTAGACGAATCCTCTGATAACGTAACATTTACTGACGGGAGTCACAGATTTAAGGTTGAGGCATATTATGTCATCATGGACAGGCTGAGGTCATGCCTGTCAAAACTAATTGATGCTTACAGAGAGGTCTATGATCTTTTTGGTGTTCTCTTCTACAAAGACTGTACAGAAAGTGACTTGCGCACAGGAGCTGATAAACTTTCCTCAACTTATCCAGAAGACCTAGACAAAGCCTTGGCTGATGAACTCATTCAGTTCAGACATTTCAGCAAAGACAAGACCTCACCTGCAGAGCTGCTGCAAATTATTGATCGTAATGGTCTTAAGACAACATTTCCTAATGTTTTTGTTGCACTGAGACTATTTTTAACTCTTCCAATCACTAACTGTGAAGGAGAGAGGTCTTTTTCTACTCTAAAACAAATAAAAAAAGAACTTAGGACAACGACACAGAAACGCCTTTCCATGCTTTCCCTGCTTGCCATTGAATCTGAGTTGGTTAGGAGCTTAGATTTTGAAGACATCATATGCCAGTTTGCATGGTCAAAATCCAGAAAGAAGGCATTGTAAGGTGTGTGAGTGCGTGTGCGTAAAATTAACATTTATTGATGACAGTTGTCATTTAAAAACATTTGTTAACAAAGACTTCTATGATCTTTTCATGCTCTATTCTAGAGATGAAATGTCATGTTTATTTTGTCAGTTTCAGTACAGTGATAAGAATGAGCATTCTTGATTTTTTTGTGTGTGGTGTGAGCATTGTAAGGTGTTTGACATCTGCTGATGACTGTTGTCATTTAAAAAAATATTTAATTACAAAGAGTTCTATGATCTTTTCATGTTGTGTTCTACAAAGACTGTGAAATTCCATGTAGCTTATAATTTGGTAGTTTCAGTAAAGTGAAAAGAAGGAGCAATCTTGTTGCCATTTTTTTTTGGCGGGGTTGGGGGGGCACTTGTGCACTTGTTGCCCAGGGGCACCATGAGGTCTTGATTCGCCTGTGGTCATGAGTAAACCTAAATGAAAGGATCAAGTACCCCCTACAGTTCTTTTTTAGTTACTAGAGCTCTCGTGTAAGTAAACTATACTAACTAAGCATTTGTCACTACAACATACTATTCCTATTTCACTTTACTTCGTTTTTTCAAGGCAATTGGTTTGCATGCTTTTTTTAAGTAAGCCGAACTAATTAGATTTTACAGTGTATATAGTAGTATTGCATCCTTCATATCTCCGAAGAGTCTTTACGATTCTCTCCGAAAACTGCCGAGCTCCTGGAGGCGTGCCGTGGGCGGAGCTAAAGAGTCCCAAGCGCTTACGTGCCGATTGCCAACCGAACACAGAAATTTGTTGCAGTTTTACTTACCGCCTGCGGTTCTGACTCATAACCGGGATCTTTTATCACTGGGACCGCGGTCCATCTTTCAGTATCAAACAATGTGCAAATCCATCGTTGAACTGGGCCTTGTTTATAAAACATTCGTTACTGAAATGAACAAACGCACACGTGCGAAACTCCGTTGCTGTTCCGGAAAAACAAACTGCATCCACTGTTTACGTAACGCTGGGTTCTTTGGGAAGCTGAACAAGGCTTTCTTTCCCTCACATCCAAAAACACACTTCTTTGAAGACATTCTTCTCAAGCAAGTCCTGTGCAGGGCTGCCGACTATTTCCGTAATTGAATTTAATCTTTTTAATTGTTCAAATAAAATGTAGCCTACTTTTTTCCCAACTATTTTGCATGTGTCTATCTTCTTTGGTTAGACAAGAAGTAAAATAAAATGACATTCAGAGGACTTCAAGTGATCACGAATGGCCACTGGATGTCCTGTAAATGTCCCCGTGAACATCCGGAGGACATCTTCACGAACGTCTGCACAACGTCAAGGGGACCCTACACGATACAACCTTTTTTGTTAGCTGGCATCTGATCATGCAGCACTTCAGTTTTTATTTATACTATGTGTTTAAATTAATTTAATTTATAAATTATAAATTATCAATGAAAAGTTACAATGAAACATTAAAATGTTGTGTCAATCTTATTTCTGACATGATCACAGTAATTATTGAAATTTCAGTAAAAAATTGGAATGTTGTCAGTGCCGATGCAGCACGGCCACATTTGCACCGTTGCACTTTGGGCGTCCCGAGTTCGAGTCCTGGCTCGCGGACCTTTCCCGATCCCGTCCCCCTCTCTCTCTCCCACTTTGCTTCCTGTCATCATACTGTCCTATCACAATAAAGGCAAAAAAAAATTCTCTTTAAAAAAAAGAAAATATTTGCAATTGTATTGTATTTTATGTTTTTATTGACAGGAAAGATACATTGTCATTATGAGAAATTAAAACTTAACATTTCCTTTCTTACTACATCTTGGTGCATATTTTATGCACACTCATATGATAACCAAATGGCTAATCAGGTTGTAATTTTTTTTATTTTTATAATTTTTACCATTTGCAAGGAATATCAATTCTACATCTACTATAATACACAACTGTAATTTCTATTTATTTTCTGAGAGCTAGACTAAAATATAATAGATTTATGTTTATATGTTCATTCTTAAATTGATAAATCACATGACATTTATGATTGTGTCCAGTTGAGCACCTGTCACGGAGATGAATGGGAATACTAATGAATAGACACTGTACTGTATGCCTCCTTGGTACCCACCCCAAAATCATTGGTTCGCAAACTGAACAAGGACATACCTATTATTTGACAAATTCAGCCATTTAGTTTGAGCCAGGAATATTTACAGTATTTGAATCAATGATCCCATTTGGCCTTTAGGGGGACCTTAAATGTGTTAAAGCAGTTTCACCCATTATGCCAATTTCTTCCAGACATTCAGAGCAATGAAAGAATATAATTGAGAGGGTTGGCTATTCCATCCATTCCAATGCTATGTCACACAATTCCAGAGAAATGTGTACTTCCAGAATGACTCAAAGGTGTTCAGCAGGCTTCAGCACTCGAGTTCTTTCACACCTCAGTAAAGCATTTCATTAGTGACTCACTTTGTTTAGAGGAACTAATGCTAATGCAGAAAAGTCTCTGTTTCGCAAGCTGTTCCAACAAGCTCACAATTCTCTAGAAGGTCATTGTATGGTGTAGCATTGAGATTTGCCCTCACAGAAATTACTAAAACTCTCAAAAATATTCATCAGAAGCAGATCATTATGTCGTGTCATTTAATCATATAACCTATGACAGTGGTTTTCAACCCTGTTCTAGGTAGAAATGTAAAATGTCTGCTGTTGAGGGGGCTCCAGGAACGGATAAAAACCACTGATCACATTAAGCGACCAAAAACAAAATCATGGAGACTGGCTAATCTCAGATGTCAATGTAAGTATTGCCACAATGAGTTCTAGAGAAAACAAACCTTTTGTAAATAAAATGTAGTGATGTGATACAAACCGTTTTCTAAAGAAAACATCTATGTCGCTCAGCTAGGATTAGACTATCATTCTTACAGTGTGAATTCATGTATTATGTTCCTGATAAAATGACTGGTCAACGGGTGAGCAACTGTGTTTTTACCTTCTGAGTAAAGATCTTTTGTATTCATATATAGTGCTTGGTGAGTGTTAAATTTAGACCCTGTGTACATGCACACGTTCATATTCCTGTCAAAGTGACAGTGAGGTCAGATATTGTTGTCTTTCTTGTCATGTCTTGTTTGTTTATTCCTCTTTCTCCATCCATTCTTCTGCTTTACTTATTTTCTTCAGGATTAAAACTCCTTCATTCAGATCTCCTGTAGCAGGTTGGCAGGGAAGAAGCCCAGTTTGCGGCCAGTGCTGACCTTCAGATATCCATTCACCTCCTCTCCTTTCTTCACCACAATCTACAAACCAGGACACAGTTATACATGCTGAGATCTGAACAATCAATCAGTAATCAGTCAATAAACTGCCTCTAAATACATTTCTCAGGTACAAACATTAATTAGGATGACCAGATTTTTCATATGGGACATACAGGGATGAGGGGATTTCCTGTTGACTTCTTCACGCATGGTGCCACCCACCCTTATCTGCACTAATGAGAAGATGATAATTGTCTTACAGTATAGTTGGTGTGTATTACATTATGATATCATATCCTTTAAGCCAAGAATGTTTCAGCCTTCTTCCCAGGCATTCCTGTTATTTTTGCCGCATTTTGAACAGAATCACATGCAAATAACATGTTGTTTTGACATTTCTTTGTGTATTTACCATTAAAGTATTGTACAGAAAATGGTAGAAAAAAAAACTTCTTTCATCTTCTCACTGATATTTTTTTTTCTTTTCTTTGGCGTTTCTGTTTTACCTCATATAATTGAGAAGCTGCTTGCACTGTGAAGTCAACAGGAAGCAGCTGTGTGCACTGATTGGCTAAAAGACTTTTTACAATAAAAAATATTGGAAAAATTAACCTGCTGCAGCAAAAAAACCCAGCTTTCCTCTTTGAGAACAACAAACAATATCATTCACTCATCTCTCTTCAGTCACAGAGACACACACTGACCTGATCTTTCTTCAGGGTAATCTGGCCCATCTCTCTGTTTCCAACAAAGGAGCGTGTCACTTTATACACCCTCTCACCGGCTCGCACCCTGATGATGTAATTAATGGGCAAGTATCCTGTCTTCTCCCCAATCTTACCCTAGAACACACACTTTAATCCATTAATCTGTGTGTGTGTGTGTGTGTATGTTTTCCTCTATTCTCTATTTTTCCTATCTCAGTTTAAGGGGTAAACACTTTAAGAATAAGCTATTCTTCTATTTTTAGCAACTACTTAGTAATTGTAAACTAAATGACCCATTAATCTTAATCTCCCTTTTGCTTTCTTCTGCATATCATTATCAGGGAAATGTTGCCACAGGAGGTGCATGTTGTTTGTGTGAAAACCTAATTATACATGCATTATTTGATCAGATGTGTGTTATAAATCCAGCTTTATATCTGAAAATCTCAAGCCAACCAGAGTATGGATTGCAACCATTATATCTCAGCCTTTGTATCCTTTTCATTCCTCTTTCCTGTTTGCTTGTAAGTTGCATAACATGGTTTTATCCACTCCATTGTATTTGTGTGACACAATGAAATGAAGCAATAATATTTTAGCTCTGCATGTGTCCTTGATAAATGTTGTAATCCTTTGTGGTGAGGAGACGTCTGTCGAGATCTCTCCCAGTCATCCCATTGCTGATAAACGTATGAAAGAACCGTTTTTCTTACAGTATTCCAGCAGGAGGAACTCACCCTCCACCACTCCTCATTGGAGTCATCCAGCACTGTGATGCGATCTCCTGGACTGAAACACAAACACACACTTAGCACACCTGACCCGATTTACAAATGAAACTAAGAAATAACTTATGATGCTTATGACTATGAATGCTACGGCTAAACTGAAATGTTAACAAATATGACTCACTGGAAGTCCAGGTCATCTTTCTCGATGGCTTTAAAGCGATACAAAGCCATATAACAGTGAGACTGACTGAACGTCTGCTGCTGCTTCTTGTTCTGCAAACATCAACAGCCGGTTAGAGGGTTTTATTTGCTTGTTACAACCAGAACCGGATTGAGACTCAGTTGCAACATGTTGAAGTGTGTACTACCTGCATATGTTTAACAAAGTCTCTCACAGTTTCCCCCACGGAACCCCCTTAAAAAATGGGGTGTATAAAAAAACATCTTGTATTGTTTTCTTTCTGCGTCCTTTGCACTGTGGTCAGTGGAAGCCTAATGACATTTGGCATACTGATATGGGTTCAGAAAAACAACTTATCTGACCTTCACCAAACTTGGCTTGGATCATCTGCAGACAATGAAAACAGGCCAAAGTTATCAAAGAGCCTTTGGTCTCAGTTACTTTGCAGGTACCCCCAGGGCATGGGAACTTCCCAAAATCTTCTTTTCTGCTTAGTTAATAATGTATTTTGTGATCTTATTTCTTGTGTGGGACATTTAACACTATCTTTGGTAGGAACCAATCCAAGGTGTGTAATTCAGGTGGGGCACTCATCAGTGAATGCTCACTGTATTATTATTATGTCGACCGACCTTTTAAAACATGCACTGCTATATGGCTATAAAACCTTTTGTCATCGGCACCCCATGAAGAGATCTGAGAAGCCACTCACAGATCAGAATATAATAAATATAAAATGTAATAAAATGAACTAAAATCTTGAAGCTGCAGTCCGTAAATTTTGCCTCTTTGTCTGTTTGAAAACCTGCAATTGCAGTTATTTGCGGAATTATCTTCCTTGCGTGGGTTGTGCTCCGGCACGGCTCCAGCGCAGATGAATCTAATGTTTTGAGGTGAATGTGTGGCTGTCAGTCACCGCACCGGTGTGGATATTTACTGTACTTCGGAATCACCGATTCCAGCCCACGTCTTGGAATATATGACCAAAATAAGCATTTTCACCGTATATTGCCATCTGAACAAGTAAGTAACAAGTCTGCCACATTTGTTCTGACCAACTGAGGGAAAAAGCATACAATAAATCTCGCTACCAATGGTGATTAAATCTAAAGATCGGTTAGCTCATATCACATCAAACCGTGCAAATTATTATTATTGTTATACTTTTTTGTCAAATTGTTAATGTTAACAACATCAGCATTACGTGACTATGTGTATAGTGTGTATTAGCGTGTAGATATCGATTTCTGTACAGTCTAATCTCTAATTGTCATACCACTCGAATTGCATATTAAGAAATTCTGTTATTCCCGCTGCTGTGAGAAAAGGCTATAAATGATCGGCCACCTGCAGGATCCTCACATGC
>NW_015555894.1:32068-34906 GCF_001515605.1 Sinocyclocheilus anshuiensis | reverse complement strand
CTACGTCTTGGAATATGACCCAAATAAGCATTTTCACCGTATATTGCCATCTGAACAAGTAAGTAACAAGTCTGCCACATTTGTTCTGACCAACTGAGGGAAAAAGCATACAATAAATCTCGCTACCAATGGTGATTAAATCTAAAGATCGGTTAGCTCATATCACATCAAACCGTGCAAATTATTATTATTGTTATACTTTTTTCTCAAATTGTTAATGTTAACAACATCAGCATTACGTGACTATGTGTATAGTGTGTATTAGCGTGTAGATATCGATTTCTGTACAGTCTAATCTCTAATTGTCATACCACTCGAATTGCATATTAAGAAATTCTGTTATTCCCGCTGCTGTGAGAAAAGGCTATAAATGATCGGCCACCTGCAGGATCCTCACATGCCATAGCCTAGTAGCCGGGACAACTTCTTTATGTTTACATACATGACGTAATGACGCAGAGCCATGCTCGAATTTCCCACGAATTCCTACCAGTACCACTCAAATTACAAATCTATAAGCTAACCGATGTGAATCTGGATTTATGTTTAAATTAAAATGATCATTATAGCTTAAATTATAAGCTAACCGTTGTGAATCGGGCTAAAGTAAGGCGATAGTTTTGAACACTGGCTGGTTATGTACTTGCTCAAATATTGATTTCGGATCATTTTTAGCCAAAAAAAAGTTACGGACTGCAGCTTTAACTATTGATTTCATATTTTAAGTACTTCTGCTTCTGATTTTTACCCACATATCTAAGGCTGATGATACACGGGGCAACTTTTTGAGCAATTTTATTGGGCAACTTTTTTTGAGCAATGTTGCTTGGGCACTTTCTCATTTAGGATGGCTAACAAATTTCTATCTGGATACTTTAGATCGGTCGTGGGCCCTGTCTCACCTGGTTGCCCATTGACGGCAACATTGCTCAAAAAGTTGCCCCGTGTTATCAGCCTAAGACAAAACTGGTTTGCTATTTATTTTTTACTCTTTTCTGGAAGCCATCTATTACTGTAATTATGAACAGGTACCACATGTACACTGGAATTAAGTTTATGTACTTCTTGCTAACATAGAAATAGCAGATGGTAATGAGTACAAACATTTTCTTTCTGACCAGAGTTAAGACTTTATGAAATTGTGGTCTCTAGATATGGCTTGAGTTTATAGGATTTTTACACTCACTTCATCACCTACTAGGCAAAAGTTTTAAACAGCACATCTCTCCACAGCAAACCACACATTTTGAGGTACCTTTCATGCCCATAGCACAAATGTTGTAGGATGAATTAAGCACTGAAGTGCTGTATTTAGGGGTATGTTTCAACCCCTAACCCATCACTATGAACTATAGTAATAGTGATAGTGATGATATGTGGCTTAGCAAGTACCAACAATGACAGCCAAAAACTACCCAAGTTACAACAAGCACCAAATGACAAAAACTGAAGGGCACACACACACACTTAAACTCATAATAAAATAATAATATTCAATATTCTGGACACAATCACGGTTGGAACAAGAAAGTTTATAAAGGTTGCATAAAGTTGAAACCAGTCCATGCAACTTTTTAAAGTGTTTAAAAGTTAAACGCAAACGTTTGTTGGTTTGCCACAGCATGAACACTAGTTCATTGGCCTTTTACCTTGTCATCTGCTGCTGTTTTGTCTTTCTTGTCTCCATCTTGCTTTCCTAAAGGATAAAGTGTGACCATTCAAAATATCTTTTTGGAATTAAAGAATATATAAAGCCGGTATAAACTGTTTAAAATGCGAACTATCTTTTTTCTTCCTCTCAAAATACCAGAATGAACAGGCCAATCTCATATTGTTAGGCGAAAGAGATCAATAAGCAGTTAAGCCTGTGATTATATACTGTATATTGCTGTCAATAGGTGTAGTGTTCTCTTTCGTAGTAACTCGGGCTTGTTGATGGCACAGTGGGAACACATCAGTGGTCACATGCTCTGAAGTCCTACAGAATCACAACAGTTTTCTGGTACAGTTCAATGGTACACAATGCCCATAAGTAGCTATGTCATCATAGCCTACTGAGCGCAGGCTTTGTGTCATCATGTCAGATTCTTCAGTGCCCAGATTGTCTCAGCCCATTATTCCTATGACTAACTGGAAGGGTCTACCTCTTTCATGTGATTTATTATTGGTGACAACATGCTCAGTATGTATGTTGCCTGTTTGGAAGTTTGTTGCACCAGGGCTGCATTGGAGGGATCTGATTGCCCGCACTGCAAACTTGTAAATGCTAACTTCTGTGCACTGATGTTAGCAATACTCTACAAAAGCAGCGTTGAGAGATGAGCATTTGGGCATCAAGCTCTCCAGACTGCCTGTTGAGTTCACTTGAAGGTCCCTGTTTCCCAGCCCTGAAGCACATTCTGCGGTTTCCTATAGGCTAGAAGACAAAGAGCAACATGGTATGTCTATGATGGAATTAGAATCTGTGGAGTTCACTGGAGGCCAAGCTGAAGGCTGACTGTGACGAGTGGGGGCGGGGCCGGTGGAGTAATTGATAATGAGCGACACCTGCACCACTCACCGGGCTCGAGTCCCACGGAGGAGCTCCGGAAGGATAAAAGGAGGAGCTACGACAGTGAAAGAGGAGAGAGGACCAGGCCTGGACTTTATGTTGTGTTTTGGTTCTGTTTGTGTGCGACAGTCGTCCGCGAGGGGCTGTCACGCTATTTTGTGTTTGTTTATTTTATTAAAGTTTTCTTTAAGCGTTCGCCGGTTCCTGTCTCCTTCTTCCCGTGACTACGAACTTTGTTACATTGGTGCCGAAACCCGGGAGGAAGGAGGGACACGCTGCCAGAGATC
>NW_015555894.1:16801-31955 GCF_001515605.1 Sinocyclocheilus anshuiensis | reverse complement strand
GGGGGGGCGGACGAACTCGCTGCCGGCCGCCTGGGATGTGGAGGGACGGCTGCCGTCCATGAGGGAGCGGAAGAGTCGCCGCCGTTTGCCTGAGGCCAGAGCCTGCTGCCATCCGCCATGATGGGGAGGAGCAGGGAACGGGGGGCTCCTGCCGGCTGCCCAAACCTGGAGGAGCCGTCGCCGTCCACCGGGCAGCGGAGGAGTGTCAGGCCGTCCACCGAGGGCTGTCCAGTGCCGCCGCCTGGCATCGCGGAAGAGTTTACCCAGCTGGTGGAGGGCCGAGCGGCAGTGTGTCTGGGAACCGGAACAAGATTTTTTTTTTTCTCCTCTCTCCCCTTTTTCGTCTCTGTCTCTCCTCATCCTTCCGTCTCCTTTTCTCTTGCCGGAAGGATAAAAGGAGGAGTTACGACAGTGAAAGAGGAGAGAGGACCAGGCCTGGACTTTATGTTGTGTTTTGGTTCTGTTTGTGCTATTTTGTGTTTGTTTATTTTATTAAAGTTTTCTATGAGCGTTCGCCGGTTTGCATCTCCTTCTTCCTGTGACTACGAACTTTGTTACACTGACTTTAACGCCACAGTGATGCTTACAAATCTGCTTGGGATCCCCTCCCATGCATTGGAAAATGACATGCATTGCACCTCCCATGCAATGGATGGATGAGACCCTGACTGAGGAATTAAAGTCCATTTTATGTGATTGTTTTCTGCTTTCACACCTTGCTGGCTGCTTGCATTTGTAAACCAGTAAAACAAACAAATATACAAACACACTAGAGAAGAGGGGAGAGTAATTTTCAAGCTAAAGTAAAAATACTTGATGAGAAATCTGCATGGGGAAAAACCCCTCATGTGAAATTCCCAATCTTGTGGATTCCTAATGAGATGACTGCATTTCACCTTTGGGATTTTGCCACACAGAGAACAATGAGCCACTTCTGCCTTAACTTACCTTCACCACCCTCTTCATCCTCCTTCGGTTGTTGAGCTTCCTCCTCCTCCATCATCATCATCATCATCTTAAGAAAAGATACATGTTCATGATATTCTTCATAACAGTAAGAGCTCAGCTACATGTCTGATAATTCCTGACAGCAGAACATGATCACTTACATTCTTTTTGTCCTCAGAGCCTTTCTTCCTCTCTTTATTGGCCATGATCACACCCACTCTCAGCGTTTCAAACACCGGATCAGTGCGGTTCTGCTGACCTATGCACATGCAGTTTCAATTCTTCTTCAAATTTATTCTACAATAATCTTCAAACATTGTAAAATATAGATGTTATTTTATCAGAACTAGGCTGACCATACACAACAGCCATGAACAAGACCTCACAAGGAATATAGGAAACACAAGGGCTATATATACACACACACGGGGTAAAAAGACTAACAAGAAACAGATGCACACAATCAAGAAGTAACAAAGGGAAATCTGAATAGAAACCAGAACTGCACGTGAAAAGATGACATAAAGCATAAATCTTACTTGATTGGATTATTTTGTCACACTTTAGTTTAAGGCCTAGTTCTCACTATTAACTACGACTTTGCCTCAGTACACTTCTAATTTACTGCTTATTAACACTTAGTAAGGTAGTTGTTAAGTTTAGGTCTGGGGTCGGATTAGGGGATCTAAAATATGGTCATGCAGAATAAAGCATTAATATGTGCTTTATAAGTACTAATGAACAGCCAATATGCTAGTAATATGCATTATAGTTAATAGTGAGAATTGGTCCTTAGTGCTACCGATTATTTGTTTCCTTCTTTTTTTAAACTCTGCTTCAACACTGCAGTCTTTTTTTGTTTTGTCAAAAATGATCTTTCATAAATACATCATACTCACCAGGGTTATTGATCTCTTGATCGTAGAGAGGAGAGCTGTATGCCCGTCTAAATCCAGGAGGCTGACAAGGAAGATATTAATGAAAACAATGAAACTGACAGTGTGACTGTACTGTCATCATATCATATATTATAACAGAATGCATATAGAATGTTGTCTCACTATTTTGCCAAAGCATCTCTGGAACTGCACATATGATTGGCACGAGTGGTGAATGTTGGTCTTGCAGTTTTTGCAGCGCAAGGCAAATTTATTATTGACTGAAAGTAGAAAAAAATCAGTTATTATACCAATTAACTTTTTTGTAATGGGTATGACTATTGATTTCTCTATATTACATTTTTATGAGCATTATAATTATTTTCAACTATGAGAATGTCTCAGTGAATCCTTTGGTAAAGCTGTTGCAATTCGACACAGGCTTTGCAAAAATTTCATTGAATCTGATTAGACCGTTAACATCTCGCTCAAAAATGACCAAAGAGTTTCTATATTTTTCCTGTTTAAAACTTGATTCTTCTGTAGTTACATCGTGTACTAAGACTGACGGAAAATGAGAAGTTGCGATTTTCTAGGCCGATATGGCTAGGAACTATACTCTCATTCTGGCGTAATAATCAAGGAACTTTGCTGCCGTACCATGGGTGCAGCAGATGCAATGATATTACGCAGCGCCTGAAAATAGTCCCCAGCATGCTCACTGTGCAAGCAGGTGGTCATGTTGTTTATGTTGATGGAAGTTAGCCTATTTTCAGGCTCTGCGTAATATCATTGCGCCTGCTGCACCCATGGTAGTACACGATGTAACTACAGAAGAGTCAAGTTTTAAATAGGAAAAATATAGAAACTCTTTGGTCATTTTTGAGCGAGATGCTAACGGTCTAATCAGATTCAATGATCTATGCTAAGCTACAGCTAAAAGTGCTACCGCCAGACCCTGAGATCGGCTGAATGGATTCGAAAACAGTAAAACTCAACTGTTTAACTCTAGGGGAGTTGGAAAATGAGCCTATTTTCAAAAATAGTGGAGTGTTCCTTTAAGCCTATCCACCATTTTCTTCAATGCAGAAGTAAGCCTATGGGTGAGACTTCTGGTTCATTAGCCGCTATAGGTAAATAACGACAAGAATAACAACGTGCAGTAAACGGTAAAATTGTTTGCACTACAAACCAGTGTGTTCATAATTAAGTTAATACATTAAAATAATATGATAAGACACACCAACTTTCAATATCAAGCAGCAAAACGAACTGTTTTGTTCAGCTAAAAATAGCTGGACGGAGTGTACGCAGATGAGACCGGAAGCCAGACCCATAGAATTTACAAATGGCCGCGCCCATTTTTACGACAAGAAAAAGGTGGATACTGAGGGTTTGCTGACTACAGTGTCAGCAGAATATTCAGTACATAAAAATATTCACTATAGGGAAGACACACAACCACACATAAAACTGTTTCTTGTTGTTGGGGAGTGTTTAGATTTTATTGAAATGTGAACTTACGAACAATCATTCGTGCACAGACGTCACAAAACTTGGGTTTCTTGCAGTAGTGGTCCTTAAATTTGTGTGGTCTGTCATTGACCTGAACTACAGGCTCAGGGGTCGGAGGAGGAGGGGCCTCTTCTTCCTCCACCTCTTCATCATACACAAAGTAAACCTGAGGAGGACAGAAAGTGAGCTGTGTGTACATGACACCGACACAAGGAGAGAGACTGACATACGCACAGTGTTGTCGTCCTCCTTTACAACATTGTCTGGAGCTGGAGGGTTATCATGAATATCCAGCGAATCTTTGTCCTCGAGTCTGAAACACAATCAGCAGTTGAATAGTTGTCCACTTACATAATGTTCCTGTAAGACAATATAATCTGAGGAGACACTCACTGGTCATACTGAGCCATAAATACAGCCTCTTCAGCCTGCAGTCAGTCAGGAGAATTCAGCACCTACACAACCATGAGACGTAAACTGATTTGATGCTATTAAAATCATTTGACAATGGATCTCCAGCCCTGCTCCTGGAGAAGTGTTTAAGATCCTTGAATTAAAGGGGTTACACTTTTACTAATTAACTAAATAAATAAAGTTTATTCAAGTATAAGTCATCAATATATGCTTCAGAAAAGTAGTCTATCACATATTTTTTACACATATATTGGTTTCTGTTAGTACTCCAGCATATGTTTTACATACTATCTTATAAACTTACATATTCAAGTTCATAGTAACAAGTCAGCTTTCTGGTAGAATAAATAGCTTTGGCTTTTATCACTTGCTCCATTCATTAATGAATCAGCTTATTTGAATTAATTGGTTGAATGAATGATTCTAGTATCATTTCACATTTCTATATTCAAAATGTTATATTTAAAACATTAATTGAATATCATTATTTATACAATTGTAATTGCACTGTAAATACATATAAATGTGTCTTCAGATGCAGCTTCTGTGAGCCCAGTCTCATGAAAATGCGTATTAATAGTACGCCAAATAAAAACGAAAACTCGTGGTATTGATACGCAAAAATGGACTTTGGCATGTATATGCTACGCACGTGTTTGGCGTGCATATAATACGCAGTTTTCGCGTGCATATGATATGAAATTTGTTGGTGTGCATATGATACGCAGTTTTCGCGTACATATGATACGCATCTACCCCACAACCCTTATCTTACCCATCGCATAGCACATACACGCCAAAGTCCATTTTTGCGTATCAATACCACAAGTTTCCATTTTTATTTGGCGTACTATTTATACGCACTTTCATGAGATCGGGTTACTTCTGTGCACCTCTGCAGTGCAAACATGGAACTTTATTTTAAATAGTTAATAGTTAATGAAACAAAAACGGTGATGTGTTCTTCAGGTCAGGGCTCTTCATGTTCACTCCTATAGGGCTGGGGTCAAACAGACTTCAGCTCCCGCCCTAATTAAACACACCTGCCTGTAATTTACAAGTCATTCGGAACACTGTTATTAGCTTGTCTGGGGCGGTTTGGTTAAGTTAGGGAGCAGGGGCCTCCAAACTCGGTCCTGCAGAGTTTAGCTCCAGCTTGCCTCAACACACCTGCCTGGAAGTTTCTACTATGTCTAGCAAGACCTTGATTAGCTGCTTTAGCTGTGTTTAATTGGGCTTGGAGCAAAACGCTGCAGGACAGTGGCCCTTCAGGAGCAGGATTGGACAGCCCTGGGTTACACCTAAACACAGCAGGACACCGGCCCATACTGTGTGCCTCTTTTTTATGTTGCCATAGCAGATTTAAATTTTATATTTTAGTGTGATTTGCATGAAACTTTATAATTTTAAGTCCCTCTTAAAATTTCAACACATTTTGCCCCATCTGTTTTTTATTTTTGTATGTTTATACCATGAATGTTGTCACCCCACGTTTTTAGTGTCTGATGGAATATTTTGTTATTTTTTACTTGTTGCACATTTAAATTATCAGTAACTTTGTTTTCCCTGATACACTTTACTATCTAAAATATCAGTGTATATTTACAAAGTGGTTTAACTTTACTGCCTAACAAGTGACTGAAGACAAATATAGAGTCATTGAAAATCCTGCTGTGCAGATTTGTCAATGTGTATCCGATGTTAGTAAAGTCTAGCTTTATACCAATTATTTGTACCAATTATTGAACTTTGTTGTTATTATTGTCCTTACTTCTCATAACTTATTAAGAAAAGTTCACAATGACTGTACAGGAGCAGCAATATTAATTTTAAAATAAGTACAGCAGATTGCAGAAGTTTATGTATCATTGCATAATGAAACATTAAATATTTGTCCAGTCAAAAACATCAACTAATTTCCTCATGGGGACCAAAAAAGTGTCCCCACAAGGTGAAAATTTACTGGCATTACTATACTTGTGGAGACATTTGGTCCTCATATAGGGAATATCAGGCACACACACACACACACATACAGTTTCTATTCCTCTATTTGAGGCCAACAAAATTAGGATTCCTCTCTAGGCAGAATTTCAGAGGATATACAATGGACATTTAGCATGTAGCAAATAAATGTAAATATTATAACGTGTAAATGTACACAATATCAATAGGAGGAGTGAATCATGTGACCTAAACTATAATAAATATACATACCTGTTAATGATGTTTTGCTTAATGATGTTTACTATAATCCAATGTCTCCAATGAGTTATCAATCAGAGGTGTTGTCCTAGAGCAAGTTAATCGTAACTCATTAATAAGCAGACTGGTTTGAGCTGAGGAACTAACACTTGTACATGTACATGCGTCTCTGTGTCACTCTTGAGTGTTTTAAACAGATGGTAGATGACGAACAGTAATAAGACCCTCTCTATCTGTGTCCATTTGACAGACATGAACATATGCAGTCAGTTCTAGTCACTCACAGATTCACTGCAGGCCTGCCAGTTTTCACCCTAGGTGTAACAAAGAGATCATAACAACAGAAAATGTTTCATTTTTCAAGGTGCAACTGAAAACTGTTCCTAGTAAATGCTCGCAAACTCCATTACCAACATATTGTTTAACAATATGGTATTTTTTAAAACCTTTGGTATTTCTTCCTACTTACATTCACAGGGTTGTGTGGTTGAAAGTACAGCTTTACAGTGATATATGTTTACTAGAATTCGCTCTTTCGGCAGAAAGAAAAAGATTTAGTTTAGCCTTTATATTCTTTAGTTTAGCCCTTATATTCAGTGACTTACTAAGGTTTAACTTTTCTTTTTTTGGAACAAAAAAGGTGTTACGTTATAATGGATACAATCAATTGAAGCATCAAGTCACTTTCAAAAGGTGATTTACTCTATTTTGATCGCTACCATATCCAAACTATAAACTTTTATCTTACTACTTCTGTGATTATTTGAATGTATGTAACAGATATAGTGATGATGTGTGGCTGAAGAGACAGAATATATTAAAGGGGTCATATGATGCGATTTCAATCTTTCCTTTCTCTTTGAAGTGTTACAAGCTCTTGGTGCATAAAGACGATCTGTAAAGTTGCAAAGACTAAAGTCCCAAATCCAAGGAGATATTCTTTGTAAAAGTTATGATTTCAATTTTTCCTTTCTCTTTGGAGTGTTACAAGCTCTTGGTGCATAAAGACGATCTGTAAAGTTGCAAAGACTAAAGTCCCAAATCCAAGGAGATATTCTTTGTAAAAGTTATGAGTCAACCACACCTACCTAAAACGGCTTGTTCTAACACGCCCCCACATGTCTACGTCACTATGTGGGAAGATTTGCATAACGCCGCCCAAATGTTCACGCAAAGAAAGAAGGCGTAACTTTTATTCTCGCTGTAGTATTGTTGCTACCGCCATGTCGTGAATATGCTGTGTTTCATTGTGAAAGCGAAACTACTTTGTTTGGCCTTCCAAAAGAGGATGATATCCGCTTCGTCATGCCTGGAGCTGATCCGTGCTGGTCACTGAGGAAATACGCGCTGTGGATCGCCTGGATTGGCTTTCACCATGGACGAAGCGGAGTCGTGGTCGTCACATGTGGTTACCGCAAGCCTGCCGGCCGCTCCTTCGTCGAATCCGCCGGCTGCGCCGTTCTCAAGCCCACCCGCCTCTGCTCACTCTAGCCCCCCGGCCTCCGCTTACTCTAGCCCCCTGGCCTCCGCTCACTCTAGCCCCCGGGCCTCCGCTCACTCTAGCTAAAAGAGGACATGACTAGAAATCAGTGGTTAGGTTGTATTTACAGCACTGTTCCAGAACAGTTAAACCCAGATATTAATTTGTGTGCAGCACATTTGATGGAGGACTGTTTCCTGACCCTGGAAGTGTAGACTACAATGCCGGCTGTTCTGACTCACAGACTGTAAGTACAAATTGTAAGTAGCCCCCAAAGATATGCGTGCCGTGAAGAAAAGTAGGGTGTGCGAGGAGGCGGCAGGGCGACTGGGAGGGGTCGTGCGGTGCTTGAACGGGAGCTGCGACTCTCCGCGTCGGATGGCAAGCCCTACCTGTCGCCGAATGAGGAGCACGATGGAAGGCCAGGTGAGGGACTCTCGCTGCATCCGAAGGGAGCTGCGGCTCTACTCTAATACTCTGACTGGTATTGTACTATAATATACACAAAGAATATCAGCCGATATATCGGTATCGGCCGGTTTTTAACCCCCTAATATCGGTATCGGCCCAAAAAACCCATATCGGTCGGGCTCTAACAAAAATGACATCAACATCCATAATGTCATCATCGTTTAACAACAAACAACCTACCTTTAGCGACTTTACCTAAAAATTTTATTGTAACACGGCCAGCGGCGCTAGCAGAGGCAGCCTCGCGCTAGTGACTGCTACGTGAGCTGGAGGCCCGGCTACATGTGGCGCTGCGGCCGGAAGAGCCGCGGTGAAAAGTTGAGCCGAAGCGGGAAGCGAATGAGGTTTTACTGTGGTGAGAACTGGGGCGCGGCCCAGGCTTGTTTAAGGCCTGCCGCTGCGACCCAAAGCTCGAGGAGAGCCGGGTCTTGTGCGGAACAATGGTGGTGTCGAGTGAGGCGAGTTCCAGGCTTTGCTCGATCTTTTGGCCGTCTTGGCTAATTGAAGAATAGATCGTACATGATCAGCTTTGTTTATCCTCCGTGAGAATGGTTCGTTGGAAATAAATCAGCGTTTGCTACAGCCTTAAATACTATCCACTTTCCGATCGGAGGATATATTGGCATGGCCGAATGATACGAGGACGTCGGGGGAAGTTGGAAGTCTCGCCGGTGGAGGCGAGGTTAAGCCTCGGCGTTGTGGAGAGCGTGTGGCTGGTCGAGCAGAGCGGCGGCCGCGATGAAGCCTGGCATTACTCCTCCTTTTATCCTTGCGGAGCTCCTCCGTGGGACTCGAGACCGGTGAGTGGCGCAGGTGTCGCTCATTATCATTTACTCCACCGGCCTCGGAAGTTGTAAAAGTAAGTTAGCCAGCTTACATAACATTTCACAGTTACAGTAATTATGTATTTCGTCAGCTTATTTAGGATAATAATATCGAACAAAGCTAAGGATTTATATTATCAGGATGTTAAAACAAAAATCGCACCTTTCAGAATAGACATCGAAGCGTGTCCCAGCCAGGTTAGTCACTTGTTGCGGTTCCCTTATACATTTCTGATGTAGTCCGTGCGTATTTGCAGCGCATTTCTGTATTTAATTGTGATGTGAGTCTTTGCAGCACGTTTAATATTTGCAGCGCATTTCTGTATTAGGTTGTATTTATCCACGACCATCACCTCATGTTGCAGCATGATAATGCACGGCCCCATGTTGCAAGGATCTGTCTTAGATAAAAGTCTTAGATCTTTGAGTTCAGCTCATGAAAAATGGGGGCAAAAACAAAAGTGTTGCGTTTATAATTTTGTTCAGTGTAGGAGCACAGGCCAAATGCTTTGAGGAGAACATTGCACAAATCGATGTTGACTGGTAGAGTAAAATCTTTGCCATGAAGATGCCAGAAGGAGGAATGAGATTTCCCATCGTAGGGAAGTTGGTAAAGGCTCTTCTGTCATTGTTCACTGTCCCGTTTAACATCATGGATGACATAATTGAGAAAGACAGGGTTAGGCTGAACATTGAGACTTATGAAGGCTAAGCCATTATCAAGTCCCACATGAAGGTAATGGGCAAAACTGCCTCCAAAATGCAAATTACCCCTGCATTGAGGAGATTGTGCCTGTCATCTTATGAGACATACCAAAATCATCTGAAGAAAAAGGAGAACCTTTACAAGCAAAAGGAAAGGAAACTGAGGGAAGCTGTGAAGGTCTTCTCAGCAGTTAGGGTTAGAAAATGAAAGAAAGGTTCCACCTCTTCTGTTTGTGCTACAGTCTCCACCTCCTCAACCCCCCTGTAGTTAAAGGCACTGCTGCTGCTACAGCCTTCACCTCCTCCACCCATGGAGTTAAAGGCACTGTTGCTGCTACAGCCTCCACCCCTGGAGTTAAATGCAAAGCTGCTGCTGCAGCCTCCACCCCCTCCACCTCTCCTGGAACCACTTCTGCACATGTAGCTAGTCAAACACTGAAACGGGTGTCAGGTGTAGCCAAGCTTTAGGAATATGGATTCACAGCCAAAAGGCAGATAAGTAAAAAGCACTCTAGAGACTTTTGCACAAGAATACACTTTTTGGTCTTTAATGGTGGTGCTGTTACTTTATTTTCCCTGTTTTGTTAAACTCTTAATAATTAACAGAAAAAATTGTTGGTCTTATAAGATAAATAAAAACATGCACTGAAAAGTTATGTAGATGGTTGATTATGAAAAAATTATACATACCTTGACAAATAGATTAAATAGCTTTTAAAATACGCAAACTGGCAATATTAAAGCGGTTTAAAAATTCTCCCCTTAAAACGCTATTGGTCTCGACTATTTAAATAAAGCGTTGGTTAAAGGAATGTGACTTGACCTGAAAAAAAATCAGTTAGAAGAAATATTTTCTCTTTAATCCCTGTGCAGGTTCCTGCATGCTAGTTATGCCAATATTGAGGGGATGCGTGAAAACGGCTAAGAGAAGATGCCTCCTATTGAAGAGACGCTGGCCTGCTATCTCTCTATGGGCGAGACATCTTCTCTTAAGGCTCCCTCCCTGCCATCCAAACCCCTCCAAGATACATCTTGTTTGAATGGCAGGGTGTACGCAGCAGCAGGTCAGGCTGCAGCTTTGTTACACACTATGACGGTGCTTCAGGTTTATCAGGCTGACCTGTTGAAAGACACCGATAAAGGTCAGGGTCTATCCCCTGATGAGGTGGCTGAGCTGTGTCGCACCACAGATCTCGCTCTCCGTGCTTTCTCCGCAGCGCTACTTGGACCTGTCCCGGCTTTTCTGACTTTGTTTTAGGGTTAGGACCTCCGCAAGCACCTCCCAAGCTGAAGTCAGGACCTATCGCTGTTGACTGGTGGTGGTGATGGTCTCACCCGTCGGTACTGGATCCAGGCTGGATGATAGCCCTACATCTTTGGCTTCATGCTTACTGGACCACGCAACTAAGTCACTGGGCTTCTGCGAGAGCCTCCTTAGCCATCAGGTCCCCAGTATAATGCTGCAACCTCAGAACCCGCGGGCCCTCCATTCAGATTGAGCATAATGCTTTGTGACGTGCTCCCTGTTGTCCTGGCTGGGTGTCTGCTTCGAGAAGCTGCCCTGTCCAGGACGAGCTACTCATGTCTCGCCCCGAGGGGTCTCTTGAGATTTGAGTCATCCTCTCTTATCCGGGTCCGCAGAGTTTAACTTTAACTCCACTCTTTGCAGTTCGATAGACAGTCAGGCCCACGGGACCTCCCTGTCACACTGCCCTTATGGTCGAACCAGTGCACCGCTCTGCAGAGTGGGCTTGTGTACACTGCGTTCCCTGAGGTTCGAATGAGATGGGTTTTTGCGGAAACCCTTCCTGTGTGCTTCGGCTCGGAGGAGCAGTAGCCCTGTATGCATGAATGGGATATCGGGTCTGGTTAATTGGGACCCATGCTCTCTATCAAGATTGAAAGCATAAGACTGTGTTCAGCTGTATCAGTTGACGGTCTCTCATTGGGCCCTGCTAGACTGCCCCTTCTATCTAGTGCTGCCTTCTGGTCGAGCTGAGGAGTGCTCCCTTCACTGCGAGGGTTAGCTATGAACCTATCGCTCCCAGTTAGTGCTTTGAGGGCCCGCCTCAGTATGAGAGCCGAGAGCGCTGCTCCATATGCAACATCAGTATGAGTTGTTAGGCCCGTCCCCGTCACCTCCTTGGTCAGTTGCCTGAATGCTGGGACCCTGTTGTTCCCTGTTGGAATGTATGATCCCCTTTTAAGCTGGATCCCATTTCTTATGTCCCATTTGCGGTCAATCTGCTCCCCGGACATGGCTGTGCTCCCCTCACTGCGGGAGGGTCTTTTATGAGCTCGCTGATCCTGGGCAGATTATGTGAGTCCTCCTCTCTACTTGAGAGCTTGGTACTTGCCCCTGGGCTAGTAATCGCTTCGAGCTGGGTTCCTCTCTTTTTGCTAAGGGTCTAGCCCTCCGCTCTTTGAGCTATTGTCCTAGACGCCTGGCCGTATCCCCTTAAAGGAATCTCTTTCTTCTGATTCCAAGCCTTCGAGCTCTGCCCCGGGTTCAGGCTTTCCAGCCCAGCCCTTAACGGGTAAGTTTAGGGTATGCAGCTCAGGCCTTTGGCCGAAGGGGATAATGTCACTGACAGCCGTAAAGGCGTCCTTGGGGCAACTCCCATGGCTTGGTAGAGTTGGCACTTAGTGCTCGCCGTGTGTCTCGGCATGCACTCCCCTCAGCATGGCAGTGTGGGTATACCGTTCCCAATAGCGAATGCTAGAGGACGCAGTTCAATGTTCCCTCGAAAGGGAATGTCTCAGGTTACATATGTAACCATGGTTTCCTGAGAAGGGAACGAGACACGGTGTCCTCTAGATGTCTTGCCATGCTTCGGACGTGAGCTTCAGATGAAGAAGCGGATGACATGTTCTCCTGTAGAAATCGAATACTTTAATGGCTGCGGAAGAAATAGCTCAACACGAGAGCCAACGCAAACACAATGACATGTGAAGTAAAATGTCATCATGTTTTAAAGAAGAGTGGCTTGATTAAGTGGTGGAAACAGCGGATAATGAGCACAGAACAGTAACAAAACTCTGAGACATTTAGTGTCACACACAAGTGTGGTAGTGTGCAATCTCTACTACTCTAAACTCTACTGCGTTAGGCTAACGAGACTTGTCATTTGCACTTACATATTGTTGCTCTTTTATTAGTTTTTGATTGCTTCTATTGTCCTCATTTGTAAGTCGCTTTGGATAAAAGCATCTGCTAAATGACTAAATGTAAATGTACTTAGATAAGTATATAAGAATTCACATGTTCACGTTTTTAAAACGTGAACCGCAAGTTGACTGCAAGCCCGCTGGCCACTCCTTCATCGAATCCGCCAGCTGCGCCGTTCTCAAGCCCACCGGCCGTTCCTCACTCTAGCCCCCAGCCTCTGCTCACTGTGTTTCATTGTGAAAGTGAAACTACTTTGTTTAAAAAAAACGTGATTTCTGAAAAAAAATACAAATGGAGTTATCGGTTTTTGCAAATTAACTCTTCATATATAGGCCTATAATTTTGAAACACAAATAGTAAATGAGGCTCAATCATCTATTAACAAACGTGTGTTTATTTTATCACTTCTGTCAGTTAACACGCAGCCTGCAAAACACTAAAATAAACATCAAAGAAATAATACAGTTAAACAAGAAAGTAGCCTAAATAAGAAAGTTAAATATACCGTCTACAGGACGCGAGCGGCGCGCCGCGGTGCGACACAACTAAATACTATAAAACTCATTATAATCAGTGATGCTACACTGGATGTGGCACGACATGACATGACAAATCCCCAACAGTAAACTGCCTCGTCCTATTTATGAGGTACTGACACAGAGTTCAAATGTCCTGTGTAGACAGACTCAACCTGTTGCAACGCGGCGGTGTCGCGTCCGATGTAGACACGGTTCACAGTTCCGCCGCCAAGCAAGCAGGCGCATTAACTCCTCTTCTGCACGCGCTGTCTTTGAAATAGGAATCGTGGCCACATTTCTTGTTAACTTCTACCATTTATCGCCGTCTCGTTTGTATTTGGCCAGTTTGGAGAAAGCCTCACCAAACCTGACCAGCCAGGCGTTTGCGATCATGGGAACATGAAGACACTTGTACAAACGCGGATGGGTGACATGAATGGAGATGGCTCAAGATCGGCGATGTAGTATTTGGTTTCCCAACAAGGTACATCACCCAACACAAAATTAATTTGCTGAATGGATAAACTGTATTTTCCTGCACTCAAACCTGCCAATCTAAAGGAAACGCTGTGTATGGCATTTGAGGTAACTTGTGAATTGTCTAAATAAAACTATTTGTAACTATTACTGTTATTACACTTGTATACAAAACTTTGTATTATGCTTGTTATAGAGTGTGTGACGTCACGTGCACTACCGCCGGTGGCAGTAGACAATCGTGGTGGCAACCGACCACCGTGGTGATGCGGTTGTCACGGCAACCGTTGTCCTGACATTTTATCCTACCTGTCAGATTTTCCTACCAGGGTTTACTGCGCATGCGCACATCAATATTGCGTCCTTTTTCTCACGCTGAACAACAATATTTAATGTATCTGCATTACTGTAAGGGTAGGTTTAGGGTTGGGGTAGGTGTAGCACAAATCGACAGAACACCGTCACAGCCCTATACTTGTGGGGATATTTGGACCATATAACTTAGGAAATACCAGTATGACACATTACAAACACACACACACACACACACACACACAGACATGCATTCAAAATGATGATAATCTATATATATATCAGTGGCGTTCCGTCCATAGAAGCTGCGAATGCTCCGCATACCCAGGCCATTTGAGAGAATAAGTTCACGGAATAATTCATATAAACATAAGTTGATCCCTTCTCATTTGAAATGTAACTTAAAGCTTAAAGAGTTAGGATTAAGTACGTACAATTATTTATTTGCCAAATGTATTTTTCTTTAAATCTACCAGTTGCAGTTGCTTCCGGGCGAGCGGATTGTCCGCAGCTTTCTCGCCTCCGCTCTGTTGCTATAACTCGTCAGGATTGTAGCGCGTTCTCAGTGATTTGCTGGTCTGCGCGAGGTAAGCTGTTCGCGAAGCGCTCGCCCAAGCGGAAAAAATGTGCTGTTGCTGTCAGATCTTGATTGCCAAAAATCACACAACGTATGTTGAAGCTATACGTTATTGTCAACGTTATTGCCTAAGCGGTACATAAAAAAAAAATGTTGGGCTAACGTGGGCTATATCAAATTTTTATAATAAGAAACATCATATTGTTCCCCTTTTTTGTGTATGCTTGTGTTGCTAACAGTTAAAGTCCTTCTCTGATTTTATTATTGTTTGCAAGGTTGCAACGTTACTTTGCAATATTTTTGGGTATTTTGCATGGTCTGTTATTGGAGCAGTGTCACCCGGGTGGGAGTTTTAACTCCTATTCACTGGGAATAAAAAAAATCATTTAGCTGATGCAGAGACATATAGCGCGGGGGAATCCCCCCCATCTCCCCACTCTCTGAATATTATGTATCATAACGTAACTACGTGTAAACATTATTTGGCGGTTTTTAGTTGGAAAACCAGCTATATTTTTCTTGCATTCGAATAATGGATAAACTTGAAACGACAGAAGAAGCATTGTAGATGAATTTCATTTACAAATAAGGTAGGAAATGTGCATACTTTTAAATCGGCACCTGCCACGGTGTTTCTTAGCCATCTGTGATCCCTTTTGAG
>NW_015555894.1:2247-16526 GCF_001515605.1 Sinocyclocheilus anshuiensis | reverse complement strand
ATATATATATATATATATATAGCATTACTGTATCATGAGGTTTATTAATGCCAGGGAGCAAAACTATATTGTGAGTTAATGCCATCAGGTCTGATAAACTGGTCAGAACTGTCTACAGCTGTGCTTGGAGTAAATACTTCACAATATCGTAAATGACTTTATGTTGTTTGGAAGGAGAACAGAAGCGGACACAGAACACATGTCATAAAAACAAAAAGCTATGATGATAAGGAAAGTATGTGGTCTCTCACCTGTGGGGCTGACAGACAGTGATGGAGAGCGCCAAAGTCTGCGGACCAACAGCAACATCAAAAGAAGCCATACAGAAGCACAAGGCCAGGCCCAAGACTTTTACAGTTTACATATCCACACGGAAATGGAAAAAGATAAGGCCTTTTCCGGGTAGCAGAAAATTGCAGAAGTCATGGACAAATGTAATTTATGAAACATTTCGTAAACAAAATCCCTACTGCACACTGGTTTTTACGTACCAGCACTTAAAGGTCACTCACAGTCGAAAATATCGATGTCCATTTATAACAGTTAAGGCATCATGTTCCTTCAAAACTCGCAATGCACATTTCATTTTCCATATTAGACACAAACCATTGAGGAGTGACAAACGAATTCCAATTCAGGTGACAAGAATTGGTAAGGTAACCCATTTGAAAGGGGAGGTGAGGCCCCGCCCTGCAAGTTACCAGAAGTAATGTGTACTACACAAATCTCAGAAAAACACCCATTCCCGAGTTGATGGCTGGAAACATCACTAGAAGTTTAAGTAAAAACACACTCAAAAGTAATCTCTGCCCTGTAAACATAGCATTCTCAGTCTTCACTATGAAACCACCAGATGAATCTAGTTCCCTAACTCCTATTGCGCCTACAAATTTGTGGTTGTAATTCTGATCAATTGCACTTGTTTAGCTTGCATGTTATTCAAGAAGGTACTTATAAACAAAGCCTTACTTTCATTATTCAATGGGAGTTTAGACTCTTCAATCCATGCCTTTTTAAAACGCACATAGAAATCTGAAGCAGGTTCTTTGAGTTTCTGCTTTGTGTTCGCAGCGAATGATAGATCTTGTCTAAAAAGTTTCTTAGTTCTTGAAAGAAAGTGTCATGATTCTCAGGCTTCTCCCAAAAATGTTCGTGGCGATTTGCAGCCGTGCCTGAGCCTATTATTTGATCATTATCATTAATCACCTTCCTTTATTGGGTGTTGTCTACTTTTGGACTCGCCAAACGCAACTCTTTTGGACTCTTGCACGCAAACGGGTCGTCCTCTAAAACACCTTCTTTTATGGTCACAATATATCAACAAGCAGTAACAATCGGACTTGATTTCATAAATAGCATAAAGCCTTTATGGCTCTGTTTTGGAAATACCGAGTCGAGTGAGGAACCTTTGAGTTATTTTTGATGTAAATCTGTCTTTTGATTCTTTTGTCCAGAGCACTGTTAAAACTTATTTTTTCCATCTCAGAAATATTGCAAGATTGCGTTCTATGTAAAATTTTACAGTCGCGGAAATGCTAATAAATTCCTTTGTCGTCTCGCGGTTAGACTATTGTAATGCTCTTTTAGCTGGAGCTTCTAAATCTACACTTAATAAGTTGCAATATGTAAAAAATTCAGCTGCTAGGATTTTAACTGGGACTAGGATTGGCAGTCATATTACTCCAGTGTTAGAATCTTTGCACTGACTCCCGGTCTAACATGTCTAAGATCTATGGGTCTTCTCTTTCTTTGCTCCCGTCCTTTGGAATTCTCTGCCTCTTGAACTTAGGGATGATCAGGGATCAGAATTATGATGTTTTTAAGGTTCAACTTAAGACATTTTTTTAAACTTGCATTTGCTTGTTGATTTTGTATTGTTTTTTATTGTATTGTGTTCAGCGTGTTCAGCACTTTGAGAAGCTGCTTTTAAAGGCGCTTTATAAAATAAAGTTTATTATTATTATTATTATTATTATTATTATTATTATTATTTATCCATAATATTACACCAGCTGTGAGCTAGTGCATCCACTCCCAGGGGAGAGTGTGTCAGTGAATAAAACAGCAGGCAGTGAGTGTTCTCCGCCCTGCCGAGTACACTCCAAATCATATTGACTGTCAAAGGGTGTAATCTCCACTCCCTGTGGATATTAGTAAATCCGCGCCGTAATTCAGGCGTCCGTACTGCCCAGATGGAGAGGAGGTGTCGATCTGCCCACAGAAGAAGGTCTCTAGCCAGCCACAGCAGCGGCCGCGAGCTCACGCCCCCTTGATTTATAAATGCTACCACTGTCATGCTGTCCGTCCTGATGAGAACGTGACGGTGGAGAATGTCCGGGAGAAAGCACTCGAGTGCTAGGTGTACAGCACGGAGCTCCAGACAGTTTATGTCCCACAACTCCTCCGTTTCTGACCACGTCCCGAAGGCTGGTCTGCTGTCGCATACGGCTCCCCAGCCCGTGCTCGATGCATCTATTGTAACAGTCTTTCTCCTGATCACTTGGCCAATAAGAACACCCCTGCGATACAGAGTCATATCGCGCCAAGGGGTCAGCGCATCCCAGCAGTCGTGCGTCACTTTGATGCGCAAGGTGCCCATGCGCTCTGTGGCACGCGGCCTTTTAGCCAGAGCTAAAGCAGTCGCATATGTAGGAGCCCTAGTTTGCACACTGTCGAGGCGGCAGCCATCTGGCCGAGCTTCCTCTGAAAGCATTTCAGCGGGGGAGAGTGCCCTAACTTGAGGACTGCGAGAGAGCTGACCAGTTTTTGTGAGCGCTCCTCCGACAGACTTGCTCGCATATTGATTGAATTCAGCTCCACTCCTAAAAAGGAGATGGTCTGGCTCGGTACCAGCATGCTCTTTTGCATATTCACAGTCAGCCCTAAGCTCTGAAGATGAGCGAGGAGTCTGAGCTTGTCGGTGAGCAGCGTGCTCTCTGATTGGGTTAAGACTAGCCAATTGTCGGGATAGTTCAGGATGCGCATTCCGCTCTGCTTCAGAGGAGAGAGAGCGGCATCCATGCATTTCGTAAACGTACGAGGGCCCAGTGATAAACCGAAGGGTAGGACCATGAATTGGTACGCTATCCCCTCGAATGTAAATCTCAGGAAACGCCTGTGGCGAGGGGCTACCTGAATGTGAAAATAAGCATCCTTTAAATCCACAGAGATAAAACAATCTCTCGGTCTGATGTGTGAGAGGATTTGTCTCAGCGTAATCATTTTGAATGAGCGCTTCGAAAGAGTGCGATTCAGCGGTCTCAGGTCCAAGATTGGGCGGAGTCCGCCGACTTTGGTACCAGAAAATAGCGACTGTAGAAGCCGCTCTTGCGGTCTGCTAGGGGCACTGTCTCTACAGTGCGTTTTGCGAGGAGGTTGTGTATTTCCTCTCGCAGAACTGAGGCATTCCGCTCCCGTACAGTGGACATTAACACACCGTTGAAACGGGGCGGCCTGCGGAAGAACTGAAGCGTGTAGCCATTCTTTATTGATTTCATAACCCACTCTGATACCCCTGGCAGTGCCTGCCACGCTTCTGTGAACTGTGACAGCGGGCGAGGCGGACTGCACACCGTGAGGGATAACTCGCCGTTGGGGGGCCAAGTACACCCGGCTGCAGCCTTCAGATCGAGGCGGGGCTGCACGTGATGCCCCTCCCACAACGCTTCTCATTGGTTAGTGGCAAAGTTATGACGTCGACACCGCAGTAAACAGGAAATGCGGTTGAAACAATACATGGTAGTAATACATAATTATATAAAACAAAACTGAACCCATTAATTACTTATACCTGGTTAAAATATATAGTATTAAACAATACATTGTAAATTTGTTAATTTTTGGAAAATGTTTCATTATGTACATTTCCAAGCAAGAATCCAATTACTGCTTTTGACTTGTCACATTGCAATCGCAATGTCAACGAATATAGTTTATTTACAACTTAAGTTTTAAGTTATTTTTATTCATGTGCATTGGTCATTTACAACTTATGAGTTATTTATGGTCGTTTTTTTATTTTAATTTCAGTATAAGCTTTACTGTTACATGTATTAATTATTAACATTTAAATAAAAGTTGAATATTCTCAGCAAGAGTGTCAAGTCTTAAGATGTTATTAAAATTAATGGTAACACTTTACAATAAGGTTCATTAAACATTAGTTAATGTATTAACTAACATGAACTAACCATGAGCAATACATTTGTTACTGTATTTGCTAATCTTCGTTAACGTTAGTTAATGAAAATACAGTTGTTTATTGTTTGTTCATGTTAGTTCACAGAGCATTAACTAATGTTATCAAGATTAATAATGAATGAGTAAATGTACATTAACAAAGATTAATAAATGCTGTATAAGTGCAGTTCATTATTAGTTCATGTTAACTAATGAACCATATTGTTACCAAATTAATAAATTATGGATTTACTTGATAATGAAAAGCTTATGGTAAAAATACCAGCATTGTTTGTATATGAATAACATGCCAAGACAGTTATTTCCTTGTTATTTATTTAGGTATGAAACAGTTTATTTTTCTGATAAAGAAAGGTGAAATTTGTACATCTGTATAAAACACATCTTTTTGTACATATAAATCTCTGGTTAAACATTAACATCCTTTACACACTTTCTTCCTTTAATTCTTATTCTCTTTTAATCATTAAACTTTCCTTCTTTATACACTTTACTGGCACATGAAACAGCAGTCTGGGTCCTCTATGCTGTCGTAGAATCCTCTCAGGCAACCACGCTTCCCATTACCGTAAAAACCTGAGCAGGATTTGAACACGGTTTTACATATTTTACACTCTTTAATTTCAAAAGGCACCCGCAATTCAGCCTTTGATGTTTCACTCCATTTTCCCAAGTTCACAACACCTGTAGCCAAAAACACACACAAAACAGAACTCTTTCATATGCACATCTAAGATTATATTAGCCTGGACCGAGGAGGAAGACTGAGGCTGCGGCTGCTGGACAGAGGTCGACTGAGGCTGGGTTGGTGGTGAAGCATGGGTGGTGATGTGCTTCAGCAAATTTGCCCGAGTTATTACAGTCGCTGAACAATAGGCAGCAGTGAAAGTGGGACTTTGCCCGACATTTTAAACTACATTTTAAAATGGTGAAATCTGAAAGGGCAAAAAAAAGAAAAAAAGTTTGTTGAAAATTGCCTAAAATTAACCTTCACTTGTTTGCATTTTGCTCTGGACGGTGGACAGTCGCAAGACAGAATTTTCATCAGCACCATCCATGTGCCAGCACATTTTTTGGTGATTTGAGCAACAAAGACCCATGGTCAATGTGCGGAATGCAGAAAATGAAGTTTACCTGAGCCTTAAAATTAAACATTCTACTACAAATTCACAAGCAATGAAATCAGAAGCATGCACAGTGCATTACTGGCTGGTTCGGCACCATATTAAACTTTAACTAAAGTGACATAAGCAAAAGACAGTTAAAGTCACCATGATGTTGCACTGCCCACTTAAAGTGGTTTTTGATGTGATAATACATCAGCTGTGGCATACTGGTGTAATTGCAGAATAGGCACTCACTAGTGCAGTTTTTGAAATATTGCTCACATTCCCCCTTGCTTAACACAGTTTTGTGCATTTTTGCAAGGGGAAATGGCTCTTAAAAGAGCCTTTGAGTTATAAAGTGAAGAACAACAAAAAAGAGGAGAGAGATGGAGGGGTGTGGATGACAATGACAAGGATCTGCAAAAAGAAGGAAATACAGAGAATCAGTATTAGCATAACATTTTTTATTTTTTTAAATAAAATGTTTAACATTTTGTAATGTTTTTATTTTTATTTATTTTTGCTGGGCGTGGTGAACACACAGCAGAGCGAGCAGACTTTTTCAGTGGCTCGTCTTCGGCGCTGGGTGCAGATTTCCTCCTCCAAGAGACAGCATCAGGAACACGGCTTTGACTCCGGGGCCGGTGGCCTGCCGTCTCTGTCAGGGCGGGGTCTCTGGCCCTTCGTGCCCTGACGGCGCTTCGGCCAAGGCTGTCTTGGTCTCACCGCCGGCTCATGTTCACGCCGAACAGCAGCAGAAGAGGCGTGCGGTCTTCCCGTACGCTGTGCTGAGGAGGAGCGGGAACGTGCAGGAGGGTTCGCGCCAGTGCGCGTTGGCAGGAAGTGTTTAATAGCCTTTGACTGTTTCTGCGCTTCAACGAAGCGCTCCGTGAACGTCTCCACCGCTGCTCCGAAGAGACCTGAGGGATTCACGTGAGCGTCCAGAAGGGCCGTTTTTTCGAGTCCTTTAACCTGGTCAGAGTAAGCCACAGGTGATGATCTAGTACCACAAGATTCCCCATGTTGTGGCCGATCGTTCGAGCTGTCACCTTCGTTGCTCTGAGGGCCAGATCCGTGGTGCGTCGGAGCTCTTTGAACACTTCAGGGTCCGGCCCGTCCTCATCCAGAGACTTGAGCAGCTTGGCCTGATACACCTAGAGTATCGCCATCACGTGCAGTGCTGAAGCTACTTGACCCGCCGCGGAGAAAGCCTTGCCGGCGAAGTTTGCAGTGGCGCGGCAAGATTTAGAGGGGAGAGACATGTTGTTTCTCACTCTCCAGTTCGCTGTGGCTGAAGAACAGAAATGGGCAGCGACGGCTTCTTCCACGGGGGGGAGTTTAACATACCCCACTTGGTCAGCGCCGTCCACAGAAGACAGGAGGGAGGATCCCGGGTTGTGCACTCGACTGGTGAGCGACACGTTCCACGACTTCGTTATCTCATCATGCACCTCGGGGAAAAAGGCAGGAGGCGCCCACTCCAAACCGAGCTCATCAACTGCCTTGGACAGGACGCTAAGAAGCTCGACATCACTATGATGGAGGTCCCCTGCGTCGCTGCTGTGGGGCACAGTGTAATCTAGCGGGCTGTTAGACCACGCTTCTCTAGCAGACGCTGCCACCGAAATGGCGGCACTTTCCTCCTTGACTCGAAATAGGCTGCAGAGGAAGAGCACGGCAGGGCTAGTTGGGCGAGTTCATCGCCTTGGACGATGGCCACATGGAGCTTGAGAGTCTGGAGGCTCATATCTCCGCAGTGGGGGCAGTCCGACCCCCCAAGCACCGCCTCTGCGTGGGCGACTTGTGGCCATCAGAGAGTTCCATTGGCTCTGCGCAGGAGAGGCAATCGCGAGTCATCCTTGTCTCCGAAGCTCACCGGAACACAGCAGAGTTCATCGCCTTGGACGATGGCCACATGGAGCTTGAGAGTCTGGAGGCTCATATCTCCGCAGTGGGGGCAGTCCGACCCCCCAAGCACCGCCTCTGCGTGGGCGACTTGTGGCCATCAGAGAGTTCCATTGGCTCTGCGCAGGAGAGGCAATCGCGAGTCATCCTTGTTTCCGAAGCTCACCGGAACACAGCAGGGGAAGAGAAGGCGTGTCCGCTGCAGCGTGTAGATCACGGTGAGTAGTCTTGTTGATAGGCTTCTTGCTTCTCGTACAAGGTTGGCTGAAGAAAAAGATTCTGAATAGATGACATACAAGCGCTGCTTTATATAGAGTGGAAGCCTCTCATATTTCGCGCGCTTGAACGCCATTGGCCAGTTTCACTGGCATGATTCAATTAAGCTTCAGTTGTATTTGGAGGAAAGGGTAATTCCCATAGCAATGTAGAGTGACCGAATCGAAAGGGAACTTCATGACCACATTCGTGGAATAAAAATCCCAGAAGACACACTGGATGAGAAGCAGGCAGTGGACAACTACATCCCTCCAGAGGCTAACACAATATTGACCAGGTCACCATTTACCAAAGACTTTGCTAGTGTACTTGGCTGTCATGTCTATTGAAGATCCTGAGGAGGAAACAGAAATGGACAACAACAAATATCATTGTCCAGGGATACTGGATATTCTGATTAAAGACTACATGCCAATTTTTCCACTCTGGTCAGGGATAATGCTTGGTGATTTGAAAAGATACAATGACAGGAAGTCTATCAGAGATGACAATGACCTACAGAAAAAACTGCACCATCGCCTGGCAACATTCATACAAAAAAAATGTATGCATCATTACAGGGAAGGTACAGGGAACACATTTTGCAACATGAACTTCCAGAGAGAATGTTACAGAAACGTTTCAGTGTGAAACAACGAAGTTTGGAGGACTTTGAAGAAAAATTGGCCAAGAAGAGCGTGTGTGACTGAAAATAAAATCAAACAGGCCAAGAAGAGCGTGTGTGACTGAAAATAAAATCAAATAAAGTACTTCAATACCCCAGAAGTTATGCCTTCTTCTAAAGAAAAAGTGAGTATTAGGGCCATTAATAAAGTCTTAAAACAAAATGATTGTTTTATTACATAGATTAACATACAAAGATGATGTAATATAGTAAGTATGTCTATTATTAACAGAAAAGTTCATTGTTACACACTGCATCATATCCATTTCTGCCTGTCCTTGTAGTCATCAAAACAGTCTGTCGCTCAGTCCAAGTCCAAAAAGGAAGAAGGAGACAGTGTCAAAATTGAGTCAAACATTTCACAGGTAAGACTAAGTTAACGCAAATTCAAGGGAAGGGTGACATCGAGTATTTGTCACGGTTCGTGGGTTGGTGTGCTCATTCCTGTGTGTGTGTGTGTGTGTGTGTGTGTGTGTATTGCGTCTGGCAACCCCGTCTCCTAATCAGGGTTCACCTGAAGCCTATCTGGGCTGCCTTTATCTGGCTCGCTGTTTCACGGTCCTTTGTCAGTTCGTTGTCTCGCTCACCACTGTTTGTTCTCTCCTAGAATCCTAAGTGTGTTCTGTGTGACCGTGCTCTGGTCCTGCTCGGCCTTTTTGTTTCCCATTGGCCTGACTCCTGCTCTCGGACTGGGTTTCTACGAGCTTGGCTGTCTCTCTCGGATTCGGGATCTCCTGTGTGTTTCCATATACTGTGAATTCAATAAAAAAAAAATTCACTCGCAGTTGGATCTGAGCCTTGATTACGTGACAGAACGAACTGACCAGAAAATGGATCCAGCGAGTACCACTGAATTAAGAAGTTTTTTAGAAAGCAGTAACGCAAGAATGACTCCACAGGAGGAACAAATGCTGAACACGGGCCACGCCGTTCAAGCATTGGTGTCACAGGTTTCCGAATTAACCTCCCAGTTTCAGCGTTTTAAGATGGAGCCTACTCAACAGCCCACTGCGCCCAATCCAACTGCTGTTACAGGGTCATCTCGCACCCTCCACTCTGCTGAACCTCGGTTGCCGCCTCCTATTGTATACTCCGGTGAGCCTCAATTATGCTGTGTCTTTTTGATGAAATGCTCTTTGTACTTTTCTCTTCAGCCTTCTTCATTTCCCACGGAATAATTTAAAATAGCGTTCGCTATCACATTACTTTCTGGACGGGCCGCCCTCTGGGGCACTGTGGTTTGGGACAACAAGCTCCAGTGTGTTTCCTCGTTCCAGGCCTTCTCGAGTGAATTAAAGAAAGTCTTTGATAGAGCAGCATCTGGGAGAGAGGCGGCACGGATTTTGGCGGAGTTACGTCTCACCGAACAGTTACAGATTATTCTATCGAGTTCCGCACCTTGGCAGCGGAATGCAGCTGGAACACCGAGGCGCAGTGGGACATGTTTTCACATAGACTGGCGCCCCATATTCAAGACGAAATCTACGCTCTGGATCTACCCAACTCTTTGGATGGGCTTATTGACTTATTTCATCATCTGGACCGACCATAAGAATTTGGAATACATCAAATCTGCCAAAAGGTTAAACTCTAGGCAGGCTCGGTGGGCTTTATTTTTCAGTCGTTTTGATTTTTCTATTTCTTACCGTCCGGGATCTAAGAACATCAAGCCCGATGCGTTATCCCGTATTTTTGACCTTTCCGACCGCCCGTTTTCTCCTGAGCCTATTTTGCCACAGAAAGTCATCATCCCTGTGTTGTCTTGGGAGATCGAATCGAAGGTCCGCACAGCCTCTGAAGGGGTAACGCCCCCGCCCAGATGCCCACCGGGTCGTTTGTTTGTACCTGGGAGTTTACGGTCTGACGTCATTCGATGGGGTGATTCTTCCATGACTTTTTGTTTTGGCTTGCTCTGTCTGTGCTAATTTCTAAGACTTCCAATCGACCCTCTGCGGGACTCCTCCAGCCACTGTTGGTTCCTTCGAGACCCTGGTCCCACATTTCGCTAGATTTTGTTACGGGGCTTCCGCCCTCTTAGGGCAACACGGTGGTTTTGACCGTGGTGGACCGGTTCTCGAAGGCAACTCAAGTCATCATCCCTGTGTTGTCTTGGGAGATCGAATCGAAGGTCCGCACAGCCTCTGAAGGGGTAACGCCCCCGCCCAGATGCCCACCGGGTCGTTTGTTTGTACCTGGGAGTTTACGGTCTGACGTCATTCGATGGGGTGATTCTTCCAAGTTGGCTTGTCATCCGGGGGTGACTCGTTCTACGTTTCTTATAAAGCAGCGATTCTGGTGGCCTTCTATGGCTCGTGATATATGACTTTTTGTTTTGGCTTGCTCTGTCTGTGCCAATTTCTAAGACTTCCAATCGACCCTCTGCTTATTAAGAGGTTTCATCCCTCTACCCAAACTGCCATTTGCCAGAGAAACAGCGGTTGCTGTCATTGACCACGTTTTTCCTATTCATGGCCTCCCGATGGACGTGGTCTCTGACAGGGGGCCTCAGTTTATTTCCAAATTTTGGAAGGAATTTTGTCATTTATGTGCGACTGTTAGTCTTTCTTCCGGATTTCATCCCCAGAGTAATGGTCAGACGGAGAGAGCCAACGAAGATTTAGAACGCATGTTACGATGTTTGGTTTCACAGAATCTGTCCTCCGGTATCGGGTACGGGCCTGTCTCCGTTTGAGTGTAGCTTAAGATACCAGCCACCTGTTTTTCCCAGTACGGAATCCGAAGTCGCGGTTCCCTCCGCTCACGCTTTTGTCCAGAGGTGCCATCGCACCTGGAGCAGAGCCAGACAGACTCTCCTCCAGGTGGGAGCGCGTACCAAGGCTCAGGCCGATCGCCACCGGTCGAAGCCTTCCGTCTACGTCGTTGGTCAAAAAGTGTGGCTTTCATCAAAGAACATTTCTCTCCGCACCGTTTGTAATAAACTTTCTCCCAAATTTATCGTCCCATTTACTGTCACCAAAATCATTAGTCCGGTGGCAGTCCGCCTCAAACTTCCTCCAGCGTACGGGAGAATTCATCCGGTATTTCATGTTTCTAAATTAAAGCCCGTTTTTCATTCTACGATTAATCCGCCTGTCCCGGTTCCCCCACTGCCGCGTCTCGTAGATGGGGAACCCACCTATTTGGTAAAACGTATTCTGGACTCGAGACGGAGGGGACAAGGATTTCAGTATTTGGTGGACTGGGAGGGTTATGGGCCGGAGGAGAGGAGTTGGGTGCCTGCGAGACCGAGAGATATATTAGATCACTCCCGCGAGACATATATTAGATCACTCCCTTATCGATGATTACAATCGCCAGGTAGGTTCCCCTGGAAGCGCCGAGAGGCGCTCTTAGGAGGAGGGGTACTGTCACGGTTCGTGGGTCGGTGTGCTCATTCCTGTGTGTGTGTGTGTGTGTGTGTTGTGTCTGGCAACCCCGCCTCCTAATCAGGGTTCACCTGAAGCCTATCTGGGCTGCCTTTATCTTGGCACGTTTTTTTTCAGTTCGTTGTCTCGCTCACCACTGTTTGTTCTCTCCTAGAATCCTAAGTGTGTTCTGTGTGACCGTGCTCCGGTCCTGCTCGGCCTTTTTGTTTTCCATTGGCCTGACTTCTGCTCTCGGACTGGGTTTCTACGAGCTTGGCTATCTCTCTCAGATTCGGGATCTCCTGTGTGTTTCCACATACTGTGAATTTAATAAACTGTTTTTTGCAGTTGGATCTGAGCTTTGATTACGTGACAGTATTACATTAGTAATTTGTGTCACAACAACATGTAAACATTGATTGTATTCTGATTGTCCTCTCAGGAATCAAAAGCTTCTGTCGGACAGCAGAATTCCAGAAAGAAAAAAACAGACCGTGTCAAAGTAGCATCTAAAACTTCACAGGTAAGACTAAGTCGACTTTTGGCATATTCAAGGGCATGACGACATGTTATATTACACATAGACTATTAAATTATTGGTGTGTTTATAGGCATCAAAAGCTTCTGTCGCACAGCCTAATTCCAGTAAGGAAGAAACGGACAGCGTCACTGAGGCCACAAGTCATGTCCGTAATGATGACATTGTACAAGTAAAAAAAAATAAAAAATTACCTGTTATATTGTGTGTGTGTGTGTGTGTGTGTGTGTGAATGTGCCTCTGTTAAGGGTTAATTCTACTAACATTAAAATATAGTTGCTTTTAAGTTGGGTTGTCAAAGGAAATCCTGGCCTAGGGTCCCTGTAACTATGTTGTACCATTACCTCCGTCCGACACCTCTGATGTGTTTGCTTCAGATCGGATCTAAACATTCAAATATCCTGCTCGATAGTGTTTAACACAAAACAACTTGATTACATCTCTGCATTAAAAAGATACCAAATACAGATCAATTTTACAAAGACATTTTATACCAGCACTATGGTGATATATAAGCTAAAGTCATTTCTTGTTGTGCAGTGACTGTGTAAAATGCATTTAAAAAATCCTGATAAATTTTTCTCTCCAATCTAATGTTTTTTTTTTAAGCTTTTTGGAAATCAAAGGACAGTGAAGTGGTGGTTGCAGTGATTCAGTCACTTGACAAGGATGTGACATATACATTGCACCTAACAGAGTTCAAAAGCCTGAAACCACACAACTGGTTGAAGAGGGAGGAAATCATATGTCTACATTTGTTTACCCAGCAGTGAGTTATTCTCCAGTTAGATAAGAAAGGATTTAGTAGGAAGTAGCCACCACTGTAAATGCTACATGGTATTCCAAACCTGCATTTGAGGATGTATTTTCATATTTGTAGTGTATGTGTATGGACTCACAATGCTATTTTTGGACTTGAAAGGTCAATATATACAGAAAGTGTATATTTCCTTATTAAAACAAAAAGGACAAATGTTCATTGTATACAGTTGATTTATACTGTACATACATTTTAACAAAATGTTAAAAAGTCATTCATGTGCATGGAGGTTCACTATCACTACTGGTAGTCGAATAATTAAATATACATTTGACAAATACTTGTTTATTTATCGTAATGAATTTTAAGGGCATAAATGTAATTGTCTTTAATGTTTTCAGATTATTGAATGCTACTTCCAAACACTGTTGAATTTGAAAGCGTGTGGAAGAAAAATATTTGTATTCAACCACTGCTCTGCCGGTGTTGTTGTATTTGGGGAGAGGTCTGCATTGTCAAAGCACAAAGGTTTCCGAAAGGTTAGACTATACATTTGGTAATCAACGCAAAATGAAAAGGTCAAGACAAGTCCAATACTTTATATTTCAACTTGTTTGCAGGTCAACTTTGAAAACTATGATGCCATCATTGGATTCATGCAAGTACACAGCAACCACTGGAAATTTCTGGTGTGTAAAAACATTGTCAAACCATAGTTCATTACTCATGGACATGGAAAATTAACTAAACTATGTTTTTAATAGTATCTCGGTAAGAAATTGCAAAAAGTGTTTGTGGTGGATCCCCAAGCGATAGATAAAGGGAAAGATTCTGAACTTGCTGCCACAAGATTCAGTTATTGTATTTTCATTTCATTTCATTTCAGTTTCTTAATTATCATACAGTACATTATCATGTAGGGTTATTAACAACTTAAGTGAAATATTAACAGGTAGTAAATTCGATAATATACAATTTTCACACATGTGTAGACAATACTTCAAAATGTGGCAGATACTTCATGGTAAGACTGGGTGCATGTGAAATGCACACATGTCCTGAACCACAGCATACAGGAAGATGGTTGCAGCTGTGGTGTTTATGTCATGCAGGTAACTATACAATTTTATGTAACCTTGGAACAACACTCATTTTTACATAATCTCAATAGTGTAATATTTACCTTTCTAATTCTGCTATGACTAATGTATTTTGCAAGTTTATTTACAGTGTTGGGGAGTAGCTAGCTACAAGTAGCGACGCTACTAGCTTAACTACATTTTTCAGTAGCTTTACAGTAGCGACGCTACTTTTAAAACAGTGTAGCTTTTCCTGTAGCTAACTAATTTTTCCAGCAAGTAGTGATGTAGTGCGACCAAATGCTACATTTCCGTTTTGCGTTCTGACGAGTCACGAGCCTGTAATGCATTGCAGCGCACGTAGCGTCTTCTTATGAATAGATCCC
>NW_015555894.1:0-1591 GCF_001515605.1 Sinocyclocheilus anshuiensis | reverse complement strand
AGAAGACTAGTTAGGTACGCAGGAGCTAACCCATTAAGGGCCTTATAGGCAAGTAATAATATTTTGTAACTGATATTAGTCAGACATTTGACATTATTTGACATTATTATTTTTTTTTTATTGATCTCAGTAAGTCTTTTTGAAATTTGTTTATATTGTATATACTTCACATCAAGTAGAAGTGATTTTACTTAACTTTACTTTAAGATAATGTAACATTACAAGAAGTGCAATAACATCTCATTATCTGAAGTTGTTAGGGTACGTGAGTCACTACAAAGAGTGGACCCTGAGGGAACTCAACTCCGAGCCCTGGCTAACCGGACGCTTCATCGCAGACAGTACTCAGTTCCTGCTCCGAACTGCATGTGGCATATTGATGGAAATCATAAATTAATAGGGTAATTTGATTAATTTTTTGGGGGGTTCCACCCTTATCTTACAACTGGAATTGCCAAATGTTTTGATGCCAAGGAACCCTAAATATTAAGATCGCATTGTGAGTAAAGGAAATATTTTAATTTACTACACATTATATTGTGTGAGAATAAGCGTGATATTTAAAACAACTTTGTTTCCTAAATTATATATCAGAAACATTTTAAAATGTTGCAACAGAAATGGACTTTTAGAAGGATAGTGATGGGGGGAGAAAAAGGCATGGAAGTTTGCTAGTCAACATGTGGACAAACTCTGATGTACCTTTCTTGTCTTGTCTTGTCATTTTTGTCTCAAATAAATCAGCTGGCGATTTGTGATCCATGGCGGTATCGATGGATTTAGTCATCTTATAGTATATCTGAATGCTGCTACTAACAATAATGCGACCACTGTGCTTGATGCCTTCCTTCGTGCTGTTAGCCAGTTTGGCTTGCCCTCTCGTGTTCGTTCAGATAAAGGAGGAGAAAACATTGAGGTGGCTAATATTTATGGTGGCTTGACATGTTTGCCGAGATATGATGAATGACCATGAAGATCAGATTTTACCTCTGGCGGAATTCTGACAGTGTCAGAAAATGTGAGGCTCAGTCCTACAGTGTGACTTCTACAACAACAATCAAACCAAAAACCAATAGGAGCACAGAACCTGATAATTAGTGAGACAACAACAAACCTCCAGTTGCTCCACACTATCCCACCTCAATGCAGCTCAGTGGTATCTAATAATAATTACTAGTATCCAATAAATAAGAACTAGAATCTAAAGAAAAAAACGAATATGTAATAAGTACTAGTACTGTATCTATAAAAGGTACAAGAATGTCATTACTAGTATAGATAGATAGATTTGTGACTAGAATTCTGGAATTTCTATGGTATCAAAATTTTGCTATTACAATAACCTTAATTAAAGTTAAAATAACTAGTGATATATATTGCGATACAGTACTAGTATGTAATAAGTACTAGTACTGTATCTATAATAGGTACAAGAATGTCATTACTGACTGTACTTCTCAGTGAGCTTTTTTGGGGGGGCTAGTATTAGTATAGATAGATAGATTTGTGACAAGAATTCTGGAATTTCTATGGTATCAATTTTGCCATTACAAAAACCTTACTTAAAGTTAAAATAACTATATTGTGATAT
>NW_015555893.1:0-900 GCF_001515605.1 Sinocyclocheilus anshuiensis | reverse complement strand
ACCACAAAGACAACATAAAACCCCACACAAACAACATAAAACACCGCAGAGACAACATAAAACACCACAGAAACAACATAAAACACCACACAAACATCAGAAAATACCAGAGAAAAATCAGTAAACACCACACATGCACACACCATAAAACACCACACAAACAACGTAAAACACCACACAAACATCATAAAACACCACAAAGACAACATAAAACCCCACACAAACAACATAAAACACCGCAGAGACAACATAAAACACCACAGAAACAACATAAAACACCACAGAGACATCAGAAAATACCACAAAAACAACATAAAACACCACAGAGACAACATAAAACACCACAGAGACATCAGAAGATACCACAAAAACAACATAAAACACCACAGAGACATCAGAAAATACCACAAAAACAACATAAAACACCACAGAAACAACATAAAACACCAGAGACAACATAAAACACCACAGAGACACCAGAAAATACCACAAAAACAACATAAAACACCACAGAAACAACATAAAACACCACAGAGACATCAGAAAACCACAAAAACAACATAAAACACCACAGAAACAACATAAAACACCACAGAGACATCAGAAAATACCACAAAAACAACATAAAACACCACAGAAACAACATAAAACACCAGAGACAACATAAAACACCACACACACAGCATAAAGCACCACACACACAACATAAAACACCACACAAACAACATAAAACACCACAGAAACATCAGAAAAAACAGACAACATAAAACAACATAAAGCACCACAGAAACACCAGTAAACACCACAAAAAAAACATAAAACACCACACAAACAACAAAACACTACAGAGACAATATAAAACACCACAGAAACATCAGTAAACACCACACAAACAGCATA
>NW_015555892.1:96026-98905 GCF_001515605.1 Sinocyclocheilus anshuiensis | reverse complement strand
CCAATGGTGACTTTCACTTTTGGAGGGAAAGTTTACGACTCTTTTGTCTTAGAACATATATTTTGCATATGTAATTCGATTGGGTGTTGATACAAAAACTACTAAAAATTCTTAGAACACTAATATTGCCTATGTACCAACATACCCAGTATGTTTATTGGGTGAGGGGTCTGTGACTATTTGTTAATGTAATGAATAATTGATTTGTTAAATCTAATGAAAAATGGTGTGTCTGATTGGTCCAAATGCTACATAATTTCCCCCTTTCAAGCGTTGTTGTCCATCCAATAGACAACAGTGAGCGACGTAAAAGGTGCAGAGCAATCGGACACGCACCTGCCACTCACGGCTGGGAGACAGTGGTGGCTCTCTGGCTGTTGGTGCCTCCAGGAGTGGTTTTGGTGCCGTGGTGGATGCGGGTCCTCGAGCTTATGCAGCAGGTGTCAAGGCTGTGTCACCTGTCATCCTGAAGTGAGTTGGTCCGGGTAAGATGGTTGTTTGTCGAATGTTGTTAGCCAGTAGGCTATCCGTGGTACCCGCGATCTGGAACAGCCGGGTTAGACTCTCACTGGTGAGAGTGCAGGTGGTTCCAGGGATTGCAGGGAATTGTTATGGAGATTTTGTAGTGTGCAGAGAGTTTCAGACTGACCTAGTGATGATGGCAGGAGAGCAGCAGGTGGTTGTTAGCCCTCTGTTTTGCTTGAACGTCACTAGAAATCTGAAGTTTGCGGTGACGCTTTGCTCTTGTAGCGGCACCGACTTGAGCTTGCCAACAGTTGTGTTGGTAGAGGGTTCACTGTTGGGCATGTGGGCCCAGAGAATTTCAGACTGACCTAGTGATGATGGCAGGAGGGCAGCAGGTGGTTGTTAGCCCTCTGTTTTGCTTGAACGTCACTAGAAATCTGAAGTTTGCGGTGACGCTTTGCTCTTGTAGCGGCACCGACTTGAGCTTGCCAACAGTTGTGTTGGTAGAGGTTTCACTGTTGGGGATGTGGGCCCGTTGCTCCATCCAACGTTGTCTGGCTGCTTCTGGGGTGTAGACTGATTTTAAGGGATGCTCCTCCCTTGGAGGGGCCTGATGCTGTGTTGAGTAAGGCAAGGAGTCAGCAGTTTGTCCTTCCCAGTACTCCTCAGTTGAGTTTTGTTCAAGGAGCTCTTTTGCTAGTGTCAGCAGCTCCTGTAACTCAGAAGAAGGTGTGTCCAGCTGTCCTTGTGCAGCATCCTTTTGGCACCTGTGTGAAGGGTGTCAGCAGCTCCTGTAACCCAGAAGTAGGCGTGTCCAGCTGTCCTTGTGTAGCCTCCGTTCGGCACTTGTGTGAAGGGTGTGGAGGAGGATGTTGTGGTGGACTGTTGTTGGACATACCGTGGTGTTCGCAGAATGAGGATAGCCTTTTCCATGGTTTCTGACAGTGGTTGGTCTGGGACTTGGGTCTGTTGCCATGGTGACGACTGTCCTCCGCTGGCTAGTGGCTTTCTGTACAAGGGTTTTGCATTGTGGCAATGCTGGGTGCCTTCTGGTGCTGGATGTGTCCTGGCTGTCGAGCCAGGAAGCATCGCACCTCTGGGGTTCAGTTCATTTACCTCCTGTCTGAGGCCCTTGAGGGTGTGGGCCAAGGAGATGATGATGCTGGTCAGATCCTGGTGGTTCAGGCTGGGTGTCAGGTGTCCACTTGTGTCGCAGTCTCGCTGTTCCTTTCTCTGCCGTTGTAGGTCGTTGGCTGCTTTGGGCTGAAGGATGTCCATCACAGTGCTCTGCTGGGTTTCCAGGTGGTCCTGGTGAGCTGGCAGGGCTGGATGTCTGTGGAATGTCTGCGACATACTGGCACACTTGTGGGAACACCAGAGAGAGAGAGGCAGAAGGCAAATGCAAATACGTAGAGAGGTGTTAGGCTATCTGCATGGGGAATGGCTGTGTAGGCCGTGTAAGGTATGAATAGCTGGTGAGGGGCAGCTAGTGAGGTAGGGTGCTATGTTTTTGTGTTCGTGAACACAGAGAGTTTGAGTAAGTTTGTTGATGGTGCTGTAAGCAGGGGTCAGCTGATGACCGGCTATACTTGTGGTCAAACTATTACTCAAAGCACTGATGGTTCACAGGTTTGCTCACTATGAAGGTATCAGATAAAACAAAACTGAAATAAAATCAGAAAGAGACAGAGGGAGAAGGAAGGGCTTTCCTTATTTAGTTTAAGCTAGGAGATATGACTAAGCAGTTGTCACTTGTTCAAAGGGATGCTGCAGCAGGGTCATAAACCTAGGGAGACTGTTAGCTAAGCTAGCAGGGGCACATCAAACACCTCAAGGTATATAAACATAAACAATAGGAAGTGTTTCTAGTCTTCTCAGGGCCTATAGCATAATGAATGGTAACTGTACCTTATGTAATAGCCTTGTGCTGAGAAGTAAAGAGGGGTAGAGCAGAGACAGGAATTAAGCTACTAATAACCTGTACGGCTCATTAAGAATATGACAGTTGCTAGGACTGCTATAATGCTATACCAAGAGGGAAGATGGTGATGGTCAAACAAACTAAAATAAGGTAAAAGTAAAAAAGGTCCTAATAGCTGTAGGAAACTAAATGGAAAAAAATATAATAAATTGATTTAATTAAATCTCAGATTTAATTAAAATCAACTTAGCAGAATTGGTACATTCAAGCTAAACAAAGGTAAATTAATGAAAATAAAATCAAAGAGAGGCAGAATGAAGCCAAAATAAAAATAATACAAATTAAACCAAAGTATGTGGGGAGGGACCGACCTAACTGAATCCAAAGAGAAGGTGATAGCATAAACAGGAAGTGAATCCAGGAGTGAGGGGAGAGAGAGAGAGAGAGAGAGAGAGAGAGAGAGAGAGAGAGAGAGAGAGAGAGGGGGGGGGGG
>NW_015555892.1:95142-95937 GCF_001515605.1 Sinocyclocheilus anshuiensis | reverse complement strand
GTTAGTCGGATGCTAACAGCTAGCAGTTGAGGTAAAGGGCTTAGCTTAGCCTGTATGGCTGCTAAAGCGTTAGCGTTGGCTACACGCAGTTCTTTGTTTACACAAAGGTCTATGACGTGTGTGCTATTATCAGATTGGAGCAGAACTTGCGTTGCTGTAAATATGCATGGGAAACTTAAGCGCAGTCAGTTATGACGTGTCGCATACAACTTCATTCACAAATCAAAACAGCACATTCACTTAACAGACAATGGTGAATTACTAGTTAGCTAGGCTATAATTACACCATTAATTCGCTATTCAATTGCATCACCTTAATGACTACAATGATACGCGATAGATACAAGAAGGCCTTAATTTAGGGAGATGAGGAACATCGCTGCAATATACTGCAGCGAGATTTCTTCGTCGCCCAGATTTAATATCACTGCCAGTGGGATTTCTTCGCCACGCAGATTAATTCATGCCGCTAATCTGAGATTTCTTCGTCAGACTTAAGATTTATGCATTTAAAACTGAAAGTGGGGATTTCTTCACCCAATAACAGATTAATTTATTCTGGTACCATTTATATGGGCTGATAATCTGAGATTTCTTCGTCAGATAAGGCTTACGCTCTACTAACAACAGAAATTAGGATTTCTTCGCTAAAATCCGGTTAGTTTCTTATCGTACGATTTAAACGCATTATAGCACTGACAACTTTCTACTGCTCGTAGGAAGGCACATTCAAGCTATAGTTTATCTGAGTTTATCAGAAGCTGGTATGCATGTGTAAGACGTTAATAAAATTTA
>NW_015555892.1:94247-94873 GCF_001515605.1 Sinocyclocheilus anshuiensis | reverse complement strand
ACAAACCTAACAAACAAACAAACAAACAAACAATCACTCATACAGGGGAAAGGGCAAATGAGACTTGATGGATGAACCCATCAGGAAAACCAGAGAATGAAGCTATGAAAAGAGTCAGTTAGCCAACCGAGTAAAACCATCAGCGCCGTTTTAGAACGGGGTCTACAGCTTATACTAAACCTCTGTTTCGTTTAGTTAAATGTACGATACTTGCATTGCCTTGGCCTGGAACAAGCGTACGGATGCAGTCTCGGGAGGAAAGTCTTGATGGTTTGGAGGTTCGTTGGTGTAGGAGTCGCGATCACCTTCTTCCGGGTTTGAAGAGTGATCTTTGGTGAATGGAAAGACAAGGCCGAAGCCTGGTGCAGACTTAAGAGTTGAAGAAGTGTTCTAGCTCACATCCTCATCTTCTCAGAGTCTAACAGAACCGCAGACTGACTGAGGCAGGTCACTGATGTGAGAGCTGTATCTCCTATTGAGCTCACACCTCCGGGAGGTCACAGAGCCAATGGAGACTTTCACTTTTGGAGGGAAATTTTTGAGAAAACTTTGTCTCCAAGCATGGTATTTTGCATATGTAATTCGATTGGGGGTTGATTCACCAACTAGTAAAGATTCTTAGAACA
>NW_015555892.1:75427-93635 GCF_001515605.1 Sinocyclocheilus anshuiensis | reverse complement strand
GGAGTTTTATGACCCTTTGTGTGAGAGCATGGTAATTTGCATATGGAACTCGATTGGGTGTTGATGCAAAATTACTAAAGATTCTTAGAACACTAATAAATTGCCTATGTACCAACATATAATATACATTCTCGTTTAGATAATCAGAAGACAAATTCATAGATGCTAAACATGGTAAGATTACATATAGGTAAGATTACATGAACGAGTGGTTCTATCATAAGCATGCATAAAACAGTATACAATACAAAATACAATATACAAGAACAGTAACAACATACACAATGACCTGAAGTATATGTGTGTTCATTCAAAGAAAGGTTTTCCTATGACTTGATTAGAGAAGAGTCCATTTTTCTGTGCATTATGTGTCTTTCCTATGGAAAATGTAGTGAGAGGGAGAACTCTCAACATGCCATTAGGTCGTAAAGGTTTATCTTTAAATAATTTTTTTATTTTTTATTTATGGGAAAAATGGTGTGCCTGATTGGTCCATACGCTTCAATGTTTTTCATATCTGTTCATGCTCGATTTTCACAGTTGATTTTCTAGTATGTTAGGTCCTCAGTTTGGTTCTCTCAGTTTCCTTGTTTGTTACCTTAGTTACACATTGATTTGAGTGCTCAGTTCAGCTTTGTATTATTTTGTTCCCTCGTTTGGTGTTGTAGCAAATTAGCTCAAAAGGGAAATGTAAATAAATAATTACAATTAATTATAATTAATTACAATTATTTACCTCAGCTGCTAGTAGTAACTGTGGCAGAATTAATATTACAATCAACTAATCTGTTCACCCAGCGAACATTCAGTGTAATTTCATATCAACTCTAAGAATCACATCTCTGGGGAATCAAAGAGCCAATGGTGTCTTGAACTTTTGGAGGGAATGTTTCCGACTTTTTGTCTCCAAGCATGGTATTTTGCATATGTAACTGGATTGGATGTTGATAGACAAACTATTAAAGATTCTTAGAACACTAATATATTGCATAGGTATCAACATATAATATACACTCTCATTTAGATCATCAGAATACAAATTCATAGAGACCAAACATGGTATAAGTGAGGTGATATTAACTAGTGATCTATCATAGGCATGCATAAAATAATATACAATATCCAAGACCATATACAAGAACGTAATAATCATACACAATGACCTGGGGATATGCATGATAGGAAGGTCATAGAAAAACTGTCTATGAATTAATGAAAGAAGTAATGTCCTATAGCAGTATGTGTCTGTTTTATAGAGAATTAAGTAGGTGGGGAAGATTCTCTCTACATACTTTTAGGTCGTAAAGTTTATCTGGTCTGGCTGAGGTGTCCTGGTTGCCATGGTAACCAGGGGCCTGGAGGTCGTTCACAGACATTTAGGCACCGAGTCTGGGGTTTGGGTGATGGGGTTTGCTGGATTATTCATTAAATATAATGAATAAATGTGTGTCTGAGTAGTCCAAACTCTACAGTGTCACTAGTTATACTCACTGTTTCCCCTTAGTCTTTGTTCTGGTATTAGTCATATTTTAGTTTTTATGTTCTGTTGTTTCCCCTCTGATTCTCTATTTTTCTGTTGGTGGATTTAAATAAAATTTCCCTGGACTTTGATTCCGGCCTTGAATGAGTGTTTTAACTTAGCACTTTGACAGAATACCAGAACCCCACAACAAATCTAGACTTGCTAACGGTGTGTTTTCTCTTCTTGGAGCAGTGGTAGAGATCCCTCAAGGACCACATGAGGGATTTTTACAAGTGTCTTGCTTGACTTTGTTTCTTGACCACTCGTTAAGTGTTTTTTTTTTTTTTTTACTATGCCAGGGTTAATGAGCAGATGAGGGCACACCTGCCCACCGATGCTCCTCGGGGAATGTTTGTGGATTTTGTGTAGCAAATTAGCTCAAAAGGGAAATGTATATAAATAATTACAATTAATTATAATTAATTACAATTATTTACCTCCGCTGCCAGTAGTAACTGTAGCAGAATTAATATTGCAATTAACTAATCTGTTCGTCCAGCAAATATTCAATGTAATTTCAAATCAACTATAAGAAAGGATATTTTTGTGGCCACAGTACCAATGCATTAGAGTATGTAGCTATAGATCGGATCGTAAAAGGGACACTATTCACAAGCGGTGACAGAACCAGAAACTCATGTAAGTTGTGCACAAAAGTTTTATTAACTATACACTAACACATAACTAATCTAAACAAACAACATACATCACTCATACATGGGTGGAGTTTAAATGGATGAACGAAAGCCGTTAGAGAAACCAGAGAATGCAGTTATGAAAAATGAGTGAGTTCACCACCTGAGTGAAACCATCAGCGCGGTTTTAGAATGGGGACTACAGCTTATTCTAAACCTCTGTTTCGTTTAGTTAAATGTACGATACTTGCATTGCCTTGGCCGTTGAACGAGCATCCAGATGCAGTCTCGGATGAAAGTCTTGATGATTTGGAGGTTGGGTAGTGTTGAAGTCACGATCACGTTCTTCCGGGTTTGAAGAGTGATGAACTCCAAAAAGATGTTATTCTGACTCTGTGGTGGTCTGGAGAGTTTTCTCCCAGATGGAAAGTGATGAGAAAAGAGCGCATAGCTAGAGAGGCATCAGCTGAGATCCGAGGATCGTTGGTGAATGGAAATACAAGGCCGCAGCCTGGCAAAAACGTAGGGGTTCTTCGAAGACTCTAGCTCAGCATCGTCACCTTCTCAGAATCTAAAAGAACCTAGACTGGAGGCGGGTCACTGATGTGATTGCCTTTATTTTCTATCGAGGTCACACCTCCGGGGAATCAAAGAGCCAATGGTGTCTTGAACGTTTGGAGGGAAAGTTTACGACTCTTTGATTTCAAGCATGGTATTTTGCATATGTAACTAGATTGGATGTTGATAAACAAACTATTAAAGATTCTTAGAACATTAATATGTTGCATAGGTCTCAACATATAATATACACTCTAGTTTAAATCATCAGAATGCAAATTCATAGAGACCAAACATGGTATAAGTGAGGTGATATTAACTAGTGATCTATCATAGGCATGCATAAAATAATATACAATATCCAAGACCATATACAAGAACGTAATAATCATACACAATGACCTGGGGATATGCATGATAGGAAGGTCATAGAAAAACTGTCTATGAATTAATGAAAGAAGTAATGTCCTATAGCAGTATGTGTCTGTTTTATAGAGAATTAAGTAGGTGGGGAAGATTCTCTCTACATACTTTTAGGTCGTAAAGTTTATCTGGTCTGGCTGAGGTGTCCTGGTTGCCATGGTAACCAGGGGCCTGGAGGTCGTTCACAGACATTTAGGCACCGAGTCTGGGGTTTGGGTGATGGGGTTTGCTGGATTATTCATTAAATATAATGAATAAATGTGTGTCTGAGTAGTCCAAACTCTACAGTGTCACTAGTTATACTCACTGTTTCCCCTTAGTCTTTGTTCTGGTATTAGTCATATTTTAGTTTTTATGTTCTGTTGTTTCCCCTCTGATTCTCTATTTTTCTGTTGGTGGATTTAAATAAAATTTCCCTGGACTTTGATTCCGGCCTTGAATGAGTGTTTTAACTTAGCACTTTGACAGAATACCAGAACCCCACAACAAATCTAGACTTGCTAACGGTGTGTTTTCTCTTCTTGGAGCAGTGGTAGAGATCCCTCAAGGACCACATGAGGGATTTTTACAAGTGTCTTGCTTGACTTTGTTTCTTGACCACTCGTTAAGTGTTTTTTTTTTTTTTTTTACTATGCCAGGGTTAATGAGCAGATGAGGGCACACCTGCCCACCGATGCTCCTCGGGGAATGTTTGTGGATTTTGTGGAGTGTGTGCTGGCCACCTGTGGATCATCTCAGTTACTGCTGTAACCCTTGTTCCCGGAATGAGGGAACGGAGACGTTACATCGATACTGACAATCGGGGTCATGCTTGGAAGCCCCAATAACCTTCAGTTAAGAAGTAAAAGAGCCAACGAACTGTGGTTGGTGATATTTGCATGCCAAATCTCCTCCCTGTGACCCATGGGGTATTTAAGGAAGTTGGCAGCACACTCACCTCAAATTTCCCAGCTGAGGAGCCGAGACAGGATGAGGGAAGTATCATCTCTCTTGTCTCATTCAAGGAACGAGGGTTACAACAGTAACTGAGACATTTGACGTTATGTTCACTATTGAAAGTGCCACAAACAATGGCTCTTCCTAGGGCCCCATGTAAGTAAATAAAAGTCTGCTGTAATGTGGGACAGACAAGACAGGACTTACATGGGAGCAGTCCTCACTGTTCCTAAAAATACTGAAGTAATTGTGGAAAAAATTGTGGAAAGCATGCCGTGAGAGGGAAAACGTAATGCTGCAGAGGCTACACCCTGCCAAGAGGGGGAGGAAATGTGTGGAGAACTACATACAAACTGATGGCAGTGGCAGTAACAATGTATGGAGATGGCCTGCAACTGTGTTCTACCAACTGGAAGAACAAAGTAGAGGTATTTTCAAGGGAAAAGCTTTTGCGAGGGAAAGACACAGTGTACACTGTGGAAAAATACATGCAAAAGATTACCAAACCAGGAATCCCAGTGCGGAGCACAAGGCCATCAGGGGCTGACCAGCAGAGCATTCACACAAGCACGAAGTCAGGTGTCAGACAAAGAGCTGCTCAGATGTTCTGGAACACTGCATATGGTCCACATAGATGCACAGGGCACGAACAGGACACAGCAGTGTGAGACCAGGGTCTTCCTCCTCTGGGGGAAGAGCTTGAAGTTTCATCACCTGATCTTGAAAGGGAGTGGTGGGAACCTTTTGCACGGGACAATCCACGGGAGTTGACCAAATCCAACTCCACACTGAGGAAAGATATACTTTGCACAGGGGAGAGTTTTATCTTTCCCCAGTTGACCCAAAGTCCCAAAGTCCTGACTTTATTTTGGCCGGAAGCACTGGCTCTGTTGCGTCATTTGCTAACAAGATTGCAATCTCCACGTAAAACTGGGGCATTGACGTTGGATACTGTCATGAAACAAACACTCTTGAACTTGGGCAGGCACCCGGTGAACTGAATCGCATAGTTGAGTCTGACTGCCCACAGCAGCCAGCAATCTGGGCTGGAGAGTGCTAACCAGGCCCCCAGATTCTGCACAAATGGTACCAGTTGAGTCACAGACATGAGATGGAGCACCAGGGCCCAACCGAGCTAAAGAATTATAAGTAAAAAGGAGAAGAGGGCCTACCTGGATCAAAGGATCCCACGATGGGTTGGCAGGCACTGCAAGAGGAAGTGACCTGTCCTCGAACCACTGAGGCAAATGAGTGGGAGACCGAGGATGAGGAGACAGAGCGTCACTCGTTGTTAGTTGACCCGGAACACCCAGAGATAGAGGAAACTGCTTTCTTAATGAAAATTTGGGTACTGCCAGCCACAATCTCCACTCTCCAGGCTTTAGCTGCCGCTTGAAGGGTTTAGCCGCAGTCCATGAGACTAGGGTGTCACTTTCCTGTGGGGGGCTCGATGCTGCGCCTTCGAATCAGTAGGCTTTGAATTGCTGCTGATCAATCCAGCCTATGAGATGGGGGTGTCGAGAAAGCGAATTTTGTCAGCGTCCATCTCGGCCAGATTTAACCAGAGAGGCGTTCCTGGAACCTGGACAACAGTAGGGGCCTGGGAGCATAATTGGCAGACCCTCCTGTCATCTCTGACAAGACAGCTCTGAAGAACATTTCCATACTCTGGTTCTCAAGTTAAAAGTCTGCTCCAGAGTCCACTCCAGAGCATCATGCCCCAGAGCTCAACCAGGAGCCTTCTCAAGTTCCAGAGTCAAGGCCAGAGGCCAACATTTTTTACAACATTTTTGTAAATGACTCATACACATGTAAAACTGTATCGCACACGTGCTACTGTAGTACATTTACTCAAGCCTCATACCGATTTTTGTCGCACTGTACAGCCCTATCCAAACCCGTTCCAGAATGTAGAAGGAGCTGCTCAATTTCACGTCTGCCTTCCTTCACGTCACTCAACACAGTCGCACACAGAAATATATCAACAACTAGACTATCGTTATTATCGCGGGAAGACTAATTCTTATCGTGGGGAGAATTTTTACCGGTATATTGCAAACGATAAGATATTGGCCATCCCTAATTCCTATGGATGGAACATGAACCTAATAAACATACCATTATGACAGTGTATGATTTGTATGTGATTTTCATGAGATTCTGCCAATTTTCATGACAATACAGGGTGTTTCCATGAGAAAAGCTATGCAGGTGTAGCGATTAGCCTGATATAAGCTACAGATAACACATTTTAGCAACATTATATGGCCAAAACACACATTAGATCGCAATCAGAAGTTATAACCAACACTCAATGGTGGTTTTCGGTCGTGTAGTGAGATCTTTTCTGAAATGCAGTGGAAACGCCAGTATGGACGAGGAACACTTTCATTGTAAAAAGCTGTTTTAAAATGAAAATGTACTAGTGTAAACGTAGCCTTACATCTATGAGAATTGTAACACTTACACACTACAGCCTCACGTGTGTGTCACATCTCTGTCACATCTACTAAACTATTAGGTGTGTGTATTGTTAAATGAATGCCATGATACCAGAAATGTAGCGAACATCAGGATGTTTACTGGCACTAGGACAGCTGCCCCCTCTGTGTCCACTAGGGCGAACCCCAGAGCGGTGAATAAGTCCAGCCCCATTAAATTTGCTCCATTTTGGGCCACATGAAAGACAAAAGAAGGTAGTGTTCTTTTCCCATAGCAAACAGTCAAGGAAAGTGACCCCAGTAATGTAATAGTAAGGCAAGGCAAGTTTATTTATATAGCACATTTCATACACAATAGTAATTCAAAGTGCTTTACATAAAAGGAAGTAACATAATCATAAAAAAATCACAACAATAAAACAGGGAACTTAAAAACTTTTAAAATGATTTAGAAATTGATTTAAAATTAATTTAAAATAGTTAAAAATAGAAAATGATCATACATAAAATACAGTGCAATCAGTTCGGACATAGCACAGTGCTCATTCAATAAATGCACAGCTAAACAGATGAGTTTTGAGTCTGCATTTAAATGTGGCTAATGTTTTAGCACATCTGATCTCTTCTGGAAGCTGATTCCAACTGCCGCCCATCACCCGGTATAGATCAACTAACACGGTCGACATAAAAGTGTTTAAACTACCAAATAGATTTACTTGCAAATATTTCAGAATCGGAACATCAGATATTTCATAATATAGTGAGCATGTTTGTGAATATTTTGAATAAAACAGGAAAAACGATATTAAAAGCGATCCATGTGTCATACAGATCTATTGTGGCTACGTTGTGTCACATGACAAGCATGACGCGTCGCCATGGAAGCAATAAGGCGATACATTCTAAAATAACGGTCGCCTAAAAAAAACTCACACTGGGGACTCAGCTAGAATATTTGAAACTCACGTGCGAAAGGGTTAAAATCAATACTAAATGTAACTGGAAGCCAGTGTAAAGACCTGAGGACTGGTGTGATATGCTCAGATTTTCTGGTTCTTGTCAGAATTCTGGCAGCAGCGTTCTCGAGGAGCTCCAGCTGTCTAATGGTTTTCTTGAGAAGGCCGGTGAGGAGACCATTACAATAGTCCACCCTGCTGGTGATAAAGGCACCTGTCAGTAGAATCGCCATAACCACACAAGGCCATAGAGGGCGTGACCAGGGGAAGCTTGCTAAAGAACTGATTGTAGGTGTTTGCACTGAGCAGGGAAATGCTGGCCCCTGTATCCAGCAGCAATGTGACACACACATCATTTAGGATGACAGTACATGACTTAAACAGCATCAGACCAGAAGTAACATTGTGGATGATAGCTGGAGAGGACTGATTGGTGCATGTTTGTTGTCTATTTGGGGCTGAACGGCAGACACTGGCGACATGATTTTGTTTTCCACAATTATGACATGTCTGGCCCTGGGCTGGACAGATTTGAAGTCTGGTGGCATGAGAATGAGATCCACAATTAGCACAAGGTAGTTTCTGATGTGGTCGTCTACGCTGTTGTGTGAGTTGCATCACTGAGCCGGGAACATCCCCAGACACCTCTTCACCCCTGTCAGGTGACTGCTCGACCAGTCGGGTTGTGTCCATAATTGTCAAATGGCTGTGTGTTTGTTTGGCTCATGAGTGTGGCTGCACATTCAGCAGCACTTTCCACTTGAATTGCTATAGCTATTACCTTAGATAGAGTCAGATCATCTGGCTGTAACAGCAAGGTTTCTCTCATTTTATTGTTATTAGTGTGTTCAATCAGCTGAGCACGGATCATATAACAGCGAGTTGGCCGTGCAGTCGAGCACAGTTGCTCTCCCCCAGCTGCGCTGACCAAAAGCACGATGGGAAACGACTTGCTGACGACACAGATTAATGCTCATTGCATGGTTCAAACAACTGTGATGTTGCATTCTCTTCTAAAATGTTTTATTTTTGATCTGATATCATGTGATTGTGTTTAAATTATGCATGAATATTCCCAAACACTATGACAGTGTGATCTCCGTGTGAGATATGTTATTGTTGTCATATTTCTGAAAAATACTAAAACACGTGTTTGTATTAATGTAAAAATGGATGATAAATGGATGATAAATCTTTTGAATGGAATTAAATAGCAAGTATTTTGAGTGTTTTGTTCATCATATTTGTTTTCATATAAAAGCAACAGTCTGTGGTCATGAAGTCATTTGAAAGTCTGGTGCTGGTCCACCTGAAGGACATCACTGGACCCTTACTGGACCCCCTGCAGTTTGCTTACCGAGCAAACAGGTCTGTGGATGATGCAGTCAGCATGGGACTGCATTATATCCTACAACATCTGGACAAACCAGGTACTTATGCGAGGATCCTGTTTGTGGACTTCAGCTCAGCCTTCAACACAATCATCCCAAACCTCCTCTTGTCCAAATTAACCCAGCTCTCTGTTCCCACCTCCATCTGTCAGTGGATCACCAGCTTCTTTTGAGCTAGTGAGGCTGGGGAAATCCTCATCTAGCACCCGCACCATCACCCCAGGGATATGTTCTCTCCCCACTGTTCTTCTCCCTCTACACCAACGATTGCACTGCAAAGGACCCCTCTGTCAAGCTCCTTAAGTTTGCAGATGACACCACACTTATCAGCCTCTTACAGGACGGTGACAAGTCTGCTTACAGACAGGAGGTTAAAGAGCTGGCTGTCTGGTGTAATCTTAACAACCTGGAGCTTAACACGCTCAAAACAGTGGAGATGAGTGTGGACTTCAGGAGAAACCCCCCTGCACTCCCCCCACTCACCATCATGAACAGCACTGTAGCAACAGTGGAGTCATTCAGATTCCTGGGCACCACCATCTCTCAGGTCCTGGAGTGGGAGTTCCACATAGACTCCATTGTCAAAAAGGCCCAGCAGAGGCTGTACTTCCTTCGCCAGCTGAGGAAGTTCAACTTGCCACAGGAGCTGCTGACACAGTTCTACTCTGCAGTCACTGAATCTGTCCTCTGCACTTCTATAACTGTCTGGTTCAGCTCAGTTACCAAAACTGACCTCAGAAGACTACATCGGATAGTCCACACTGCTGAGCAAATCACTGGTACAACCCTCCCCACTCTCCAGGAACTGTACTCATTCAGAGTGAGTAAAACAGCTGGCAAAATCATTCTGGACCCCTCACACCCAGGCCACTTCCTCTTTGAACTGTTGCCATCTGGTCGATGCTACAGAGCACTGAGCACCAGAACAGCCAGGCATAAGAACAGTTTCTTCCCTCAGGCAATCCATTTTATGAACAATGAACTTTACAATAAAATAAACAACACTATTTATACATTTATTTATTTAACACACCATACTTCTTATTTACATTTCCTTGCATTTGTACATAACAGACCTGTACACACAAATACCTATTGTCTATGTCTAAATGTCTATTTTATATATTGTGTTTGTCTTCAAAACTCTTTGTATATTGCTATTTCCTGTTACTTATTCTATTTTTATTATCTGTCTTGTCACTGTCATTCTGTTTGTGTTGTGGAAGCTTCTATCACCATAACAAATTCCTCATTATGTGTAAACATACCTGGCAATAAAGCTCTTTCAGAGTCTGATTCTGATTCTGACTCTGAAATACGCATGTATACACATGCTAGCAATTATTTTGTCAAATAGTAAGGCATCTGCTATTGTATAGCACTATATTCCTGCTGCCTGTTTGTGTGTGCCTGGATTGCAGCTCTTCTAAGGTGTTCACTTACACTTTGAAGGTCTTCCCATCTTTGCTTGTACTTTTTTTAACGGATGCAATGTTTGCGTTCATAGGAGCTTAGAGGCATAATCATGGTACAATTAAGATAATTTCAGAACGACAGCTGGTGGGTAGAGAAGTAATTTTCACACCTCCTAATCGAGGAAAGCTGTCAGATTAAGATAGAGAGGTGATTTGAGGGAAATTGTCTTGGCCGAGTCTTTGGAGTGAGACCCAGGTGGCCGCAGGTATCTGCTCGTCCGTGTCTACTGCTGCCCAGGAGGAAATTTTGTTTTGATTTGCATATATATATATATATATATATATATATATGTATCTTTATATATATATAGATATAGATATCGATATATATATACCTCTCCTTATATATATATATATATATATATATATGATTTTTTAAAACATTGTTTTATTTTTTATCAATATTTATGTGTATTTTTATACAAATATTTAAATACTTGTAGAATATACAATTATTTATTAGAACTGTGTTCTTACCGTTAGCACAGAGCATGTGTTTGGTGTTGCTATTTAATGTCCACTAGATGGCAGTGTTACCAATACTTCGTCGAGATAGGGAGACCAGGGCTAGTTTCATTTTTTTAATCTACAGTGAATATATCAAGGGAATGTGTTTTTGAAAGTATGCAGATGCATATCATAAAGTTTTAACTACAAAAAAGCTTCTGAAAAAGATACAGCTAATTTAACACAATGTGGGGTAAGTTGTCACACAGGGAACCTGCTGTTTGTTGACACTAATTTGAGAAAAATACATATTTCTTTGATATCTAGAACATCCAACAGAAAGTCCACCTTCCACAAATTTGTATTTACTAAACATTATTATACTTTTAATTAGGAAAAAACGAATGAATTGAAAACATACAGAACATGTAATTAACATGTTGACAGAAAAAAGCAATTAAATACAATTATTAATATATAAAACAGTACTCTGTTATAAAATACTCTGTTTATGAAATTCAAGTTATAGTTCAAGTTATAATTTAGCTTCATTAAATAGTTTACCAATACCTTAATGTGTGCTAGTGGGAGAAAAAGATCTTGTTTGGAGGACAGAATTTACACAAATTATTCTAATTTAAGCCCGTTAACCAGCCAGTGACAACTAACTACTTCCCACTCTATATTTTGTTTTATCATTTGTCTGCTCATTAGTACAGATAGTATTTGATAACAGTTTGTATGCTTCAAAATCCTAATGCATTTCATTTTAATTTGACACATAGAGCAACAGTGAAGGAATAAAGGTTATTAACTTAACATATATCTTGTTATTGTAACAGTCTTCATGAAGAGAGAATATTGCAGGTCAGAAAACACTTATTTAGCAGGTTTCTCTGTCAGAGCAGTGCCTAATGACAGCTGACTGTATGTTTTTAGGAAATGATGACAAATCATTGATTTCAGCAACAACCACGCGTCGTGCGAGTGAATTGATCCACGTCAAACATGCCTGATCTCATTTACACAGAAGTATTTATACCAGATAAACGCCACATTCGAATCTAATTCAGTAAAAGGGTTTTGTGTAGTAGAATGCACTGTCCTAATTATGTGAACTGCTTTGAATGCCCAACAACAATGAAGACCGGCGACCATTAGCGGATGGTTTCCGACCACTCGGGAAAAGCATGTTCCACACAGTCAATAACAAACACCGCCGTTACGTCTCCAATGTCTGAATGTACAGAGAGCAATCAAGGGAGAGAGAGACAACCTATTCAGAAGGAAGTCACTCCTCGGGGGCCGGTATGAAAATATGAAGTACTTTGACCAAGCTCTGGAAAAGGATTAATCATTTTAAATGCCACTGAAATTAAAAGGCCCCGAACAATAATTACTTCTGCTTGCTGTTGCCACCCACAGTTCCCATGACTTAACCTGTGGTCAAAAGGGGGCAGAAGGATGTGTACAACCAATCAGTGAAGTCCTCCTGGGTTCAACCTTTCAGAAACAAAACTTGACAGTGATATTTCAATCGAAATCATGCCAGAGGTAACAGCTAGCTCTAATCCAGTGGTTTTTTTTTAATTACTATCATTTGCTTTCGGTTGTAGAGAGTGAGTCTTTTCAGATTAGTGGTCAACCGAATTATTTTTATTTTATTTTATTTTACTTTTTTTCTAGAGAGGTATTATTGTACATTTAGTATCCTCCCAATCCTGAATATGTGGATACACCACCACACTCTAATCAGAGTTTGTAAAAATTGTACATTGTAGCGGATTGGAGGCTAATTTGTATGACCTAATTTTAATTTAGACTTGTTTTTTTTGTACAATCTGCTTGCTTAGGTTTAGGGTGGATTACATTTTAATATCTTTTTTCCTAAAAATCATGGTTGCATCCCAAATTGCATACTTTCCTACTAAATAGTAGGTGAAAACAGTATGTAGAAAGAGTAGCATGTCTGAATTCACAGTAGTCATAAAACAGCAGGCGAAAAGTTCCCGTATTACCTATTTCTATTGAGATTCGGAAGTGTGCATTTGATGGACACTTTACTATCCCATGAGGCCAAAGGACAGGATTTGTAAGTGACAATGAAGCAACACAACTGATGCTGGTAGGTCAGATAACACTGATAACATGACATGTAGTATGTCCGGATTACATTCATACTAGAAACATTCATACTATGTAAAACATACTTACAGTATTTGATGGTTAATTGCTTAGTGCAGGGGTCACCAGACTCGGTCCTGGAGGGCCGGTGACCTGCAGAGTTTAGCTCCAACCCTAATCAAACACACCTGTACCAGCTATTAAAAGTCTTACTAGGTATACTTGAAACTTCCAGGTAGGTGTGTTGAGGCAAGTTGGAGCTAAACTCTGCAGGACACCGGCCCTCCAGGACCGAGTTTGGTGACCCTTGGCTTAGTGGATGAAGCCAGAGTTTCCATACAAATCACATTGTACAAATTCATACAAAATCGCCTCCTCCTAAAATAGTTTACTCATGAGATTGGGTTGGATACACCCTCTCTCTTCTCTTTATTAAACATGACATTTGTCTTTATTGTCAGAGCCCTTAAGACATTTTGGCAAGTTCTGTCATGTTAATGATGGATTCATATGTTGTTGCTTTTTGTGTGTATATGTTGTGTTGTAAGAGGTCAGTGTATTTGAGATTATTGTTTTTTTTTCTTATCTGTGTGTGAGTGCGTGTTGTTAGGCAGTGAGTAATGTTTTTTTTTTTTTATTATTATTATTGCAAGTGCTTTGGTGCTGGCGCGTCTTGCTTCACTGAGCTGTGACACAAGGATGCCATTCAGATCCAAAGCATGTGATGAGACTGTAAACACACTGTTGTCTTTGCATTGTACCTTTTCCTTCATGCTATTTCTGGGTGAAGAGCACTCAAACTGTTTTTCAATGGGATACATACTTATACCACAATGTTGTTCTCACTAGGGGGCCTAAGCAAACTTCCATGGAGGCATTAAGATTACAGAATAAGCATAAAAAACATTAAATTCTTTATCCTGTAAATCACAAACAACTGGAAAAGTCAAGGGGCCTTCGAATATTGTTGTGCACAATGGGAAGCCTTGGAGTCTAAAAGGTTTAGAACCACTGGTCTACAAGTTCATCAGCAAAACAACATGAGCATAAAAAACTTTTTTGGTTCTACTTTAGGATCAATGTCTACGTTTGCTTACAGTGAATGTGTAAGATCAATGGATCTGAGACTGTCTTTACATTTTCTACTTTAAAAACTAAAAACTTGTTTTGGCCTTGGATTAAAAAAAAAAAATAGGTAGGTAAAGCAAAGGAAACAGAAATTCACATTGTGAGACATAAATTCGCAATTGCGAGAGAAAATCAGAATGATTTTTTTATTTTTTTTTTACCTCTTAGGCAAAAAAAAGTTTCTACAGTAATTACAGAAAATGAACTGTTTTTAATTTGTTAAGGATGGACTGCACAGTTACATTTTAATTAAAAATATAAATTATTCAAATACATTTCATAATTGTGAATCTGAAATAATGAGCTGGCCAGTTTGCAAAATGTATGATAATGTAGTCTACTGTACATATACCAACTAATGCATAAAAACTTGTTTCTTAAACCAATTTGCTTGTGTTTAAGCTTTGCTAGTTAGCATTTTCACCACTGCTGGTTGATGAGATTTTTTTATTTATTTTTTTGGTCAACATTTCAAGATCATTACTACCTGCTGCCTAACTTAACATCAATTGAAATTACACAATTCAATGAAAATGAAAAACTTTTTTTTTTGCTTTAAACTGAATTTTCCACTTCAAAAACTTGTGTAACTAATTCAGTGGTGTTGTTGGACATTAGTAGTCAATCCACCAAAATAATTTGTGACGTGTCAGTTAAGCATATTATTTAAAAGTGAAATTGCAGTGTTTTTGCCAATGACCAACAATTACATATGAACATAGAAAGTTTATTCGAATTTCTGACTCTCGGGAATGACCTCTCTGGGAAGTATACTGCCCAATGTCATGTCTCTTACCCATAATTTTTGCTAATGATAACTGTAAACCTAAAAGCAGCCATGCTGCCTGTGTTCACTCTCTTGCTCAGAGATAGCACATATAAGAGGTGATTCCCCATAGTCCGGCTATGAGATCCATGATAAACGGTTGTGAAATGGTGGGAGAAAAGGGGATTTGGTGAGACGGTCCAGCACAATGACAGTGTCTGGACTACAGCCCTTCAACTCGCCTGACTTCAGTGAAAAGCCCCTTCAGTATTTCCTGTCAAACAGAGCATTTTTTTCCTTTACTTCTTCTTAAGTGTCTAGACAGTGGTTTTCTTGCTTCACTGGTTCTCTTGGACAGGGGCCAAATCTCCTCTCTTAAGGCAATAAGAAAGCCGTGTTATCAGGGCCTCAGAAGGGAGAACCAAGCCCAAGCGCGTGTCACTCAGGTGGGTTGTGTGATGATTTAAGGTTTCTTCCCTCCCTCTTTATGAGTGTGGCCTTGACCAGGTCTTCAGGAGACGGCATAGCCTGTATCTTTTCATTTAAAGCCAGCATCTAGGGCTCCAGTGATATGCATTGAGGACTGGCATTGCAATTTAATGAACCTAACGAAAACATTTTAAAAAGTAGAAATAGGTTAGCTCTCAAAAAAGTAAAAATTCTGTCATCATTTACTCACCCTCATGTAATTCAAAACCATTCATTTTCTGAACAAAAATGAACACTTTTTAAATATTCTCTCATTATTGTTGTCTGTCCGTTGGAAGTCCAAACAACTGAAACTTTTGCTTATATGATCAACAAATTAAAGTTTTTATTCATATGTAAACATAAAATATGATAAAGATGGAACTATGTTTGCTCTTTACACGAAATTAAACCTCAGTGGTTCTTGCGCATCAAATAAGCAATTTGTGCTTCCGTTTACCACATTTGTTTAGCTCTATGTGTGTTAATCAATGTTTATACGTTGAGGTAACAGTTTCTGACTTTCTTCATGGAATTATGGCTATTGTGCACAAATTTAGGCCAAATCTCAATTCTATTTTATAGATTTGATATTATTCTTATTTTTAAAGATTGAATGTAACATAAAACAATTGATTATTTTTCATTAAAATCCTTATAAATGCCAAAAATACTTACATTTATGGGTCTTCTTGTTCGCTCGGGCAGCAATGTTGCTGCTGTAGCCGGCTGAGAACATTCTCATACCCCTTCGTTTGAAGTGGGGTCCTGAAAAATCTTTGTTTGAAGGGCTATCTGGCCCTTCCCCCTACCCCTCCAACCAAAAGAGAATTGAGGCACCACAGTGTAGTATTTACCACCTAATATTACAAAAATGTAAACCTAAGCCTCTGCTGGTAGATGTTGTAACAGCACTTCTGCACGAAAGCCTTTTTCTCCATTGATGGCCATTCATAAGTAGCCATGTATACTGACATTTCTTTTTAAGGGGCTCTTAAAAGCATGAAATGGACAGTCTGCAGCCTTTGACATCACAGCTTATGCGGAGGCAGGATCAAGAAGGTCTGAACTGGAGATGGTCTGAACTATACCTGGAGATGAATTTCTGTTAGCATTCCTATTCATCTTAGACAGCTGGCCAAAGGGAGGTAACAAAGATTGAATACTTCCAAAGGAAGTATCCAATCTGAAAACTGCATATCAAAAATCTTTGCTCATGGACACCAATAACCAAAATAACGTCACTAATAATTGTCGAGCCACAGGGAAATGATGTTATGACAATGGTGACAGACGCACAGTCTAACTGGACCATACTAACCAGCCAAACCTTGGGCAGAATAGTCGCTAATCAAGAGCTCACCCACCAATTTTTTTAGAAATGAATTTCTGTGGTACTTGATTTAAAAATATATATATATTTCCTGGTATGGTAACATATATTTTGTGCAAGTTCCTGTTTTCAATGTACTTTGTGTCACATAGCTAAAGATGCAATTGAAGGAAATGATCTGAACATCTCCAGTTATGGAACGTCTCGGTTACGTATGGTATCCCTCGTTCCCTGAAGGAGGGAACAGAGATGTCACGTCGGATGACTGACGAATTGGGGATCTCGCCTAGAGAGACCAATCCACTTAGAGTGTAAACTAAACGAGCCAATGCACATTGGCATGCGATTATTGCATCCAGCTTCGAGACAGCTCGTCTGCTGCCTGGTTGAGCAGCCCAGGAATGTGAACAGCACGAAGCGACCTCAGATGCTTCTGTCTCCAAAGAGGCGGCGAGTTGCGACATGCGACAGGAGCGCAGACCACCTTGTCAGTTGATGTACGCAATGGTCGCAGTGCTGTCCGTACGGACTAGTACATGCTTGCCTCGTAAGCGCCCTTTGAGGGAAATGATGTTATGACAATGGTGACAGACGCACAGTCTAACTGGACCATACTAACCAGCCAAACCTTGGGCAGAATAGTCGCTAATCAAGAGCTCACCCACCAATTTTTTTAGAAATGAATTTCTGTGGTACTTGATTTAAAAATATATATATATTTCCTGGTATGGTAACATATATTTTGTGCAAGTTCCTGTTTTCAATGTACTTTGTGTCACATAGCTAAAGATGCAATTGAAGGAAATGATCTGAACATCTCCAGTTATGGAACGTCTCGGTTACGTATGGTATCCCTCGTTCCCTGAAGGAGGGAACAGAGATGTCACGTCGGATGACTGACGAATTGGGGATCTCGCCTAGAGAGACCAATCCACTTAGAGTGTAAACTAAACGAGCCAATGCACATTGGCATGCGATTATTGCATCCAGCTGCCGCTGATCACAGCGTGAGACTCTCGACGTCATGTCGGATGACCGACGAATTGGGATCCCTACCAAAAGGCCACAGATACTGCCCCTTCCAGTGTCCTGCAGGAGCCTCCTGCGCCCCTACTTTTTGGCGCAGGGCAGGGCTTACCACAAGAGGACCAGCTACTGCTGCTATGGCACTACCCACTCAGTAAGACTGGATAACACTGGGAAAACGTACCCGGTCCACTTGGGACAGGGACTTTGCGGAAGCTCCGTCCTTCCCGAAGGAGGTTTCGGAAGCAAATACACACCTGAACATTCCTTAGGTGCATATGGAAGATTGGAGGTGATTGTAGCCCTCTTGGAATGGCAGAAGTCTGCCGGGAAACACGGGCTCTGAGGCCATACCGTGGACTTTACACATATGGGATCCACTTAGGTCTCTACATATGGAACCCAGCCCTCTACCGGTTCTCACGGATTCATCGAGAGAGGGCCTGGCGCCGGACGCTCCGCCACGTCTGGCTGCCGAGGGGACGGAGGAGCTCAACAGGGTCTACTATACGGACTCTCTGGAGCAGTTTTAGCAAGCCGACCCGAAGCCGGGGCCACTCAGTGCTTCTATCTGTTTGA